>NC_138311.1:30772500-30942500 GCF_965601325.2 Salmo salar | reverse complement strand
CATGGCCAGGCTGTTCCCCTCGCTAAAGCCCAAAACCCAGGCCCCTTCTCCACCAGAACCTATGAAGACTGAGGTCGGATCAGGTGAGACAGTGCATACACTCTTAACTCAATGGAGTACGTCAACCGCAAGGCTCTGACTTTTTTCTCTAAAGTTGGTAGCACCAGCATAAAACTATTTTGTTTTGTGTGTGTGTGTGGTCAGGCCAGCAGCAGTCCAGGCAGCTGAGGGAGAGGCTGGTGGAGCTGGAGCTGGAGATTGAACGTTTCAGGACAGAGAATGCTGCCTTGGCCAGACTTAGACAGGAGAACGAAAAGAACCAGGAGAAACTCCGGTAACAAGCATTTAGTCTGAACTGGAATGGGCAGGGCTTCCCTCAATAGACGGATTGCCTGACAACCTCACAAAAACAATGCGCGCACATCGCAGAGGCAGAACGCTGTGTGGTTTTATGATTCTGGAAGGTCAGATAGCTAGCAACAACGACAAGAGGCAGCCATGTGGAGAATCGTAGGTGGCTAGTTTCACCTCGTTGCATCTTGTTTTTGATACAATGTCTTGTTTTGAGGTGCTTTGACTCTTGTTGCACAAACAAATAGCTAGCTAGCTAACCAACTAAGAAATGTAACGATGTATTTGAGACAAGTGCTCATTGTGCAAATGTATTTACGTTTTCAATGAACATTTGGAGAGGAAACATTTGGAGTGCTGTTTTTTTGCTTGTGCACATAATTACATTATCTGACCACCAGTAAAAGTAATCCTGTCCAAATAGGGCTTTAGCCAACCTCGTTTCTTTTCTGCGTTTTGTTGCTAAACAACCCACCCATCTATGGTTCTCTACAAAGCATTGTTACAAAATGTATATTAAATGGATTCATCTAGGGTATAAAAGTGTCTGACAAACAGATTTTGTCTCTATTCCAGTAAGGAGTGTGCAGAGTTTGAGCAGCGGAAGGCTGAGGAGCTGGCCAAGTTTGAGGAGTTCAAGAGGGAGGAGACCAAGAAGCTGCAGAAGGAACGCAAGGTGTTTGAGAGGCATGCCTCTGCCGCCAGAGCCATACCAGACAAGAGGGAGCGTGAGGAGATCCAGGTGAGACACTTTCCCCCTTTATTTTGAAGAGGTCTTATAACCGCCATTAACCCTGCCCTGTCACCCTCAGGCCATGAAGAAGCAGCTGATTTTCCTGCAGGAGGAGTTGAAGCGGAGAGAGAGCCGCTGGTCCACCACACATAACCGTCTGCGGCAGCAGATAGACTCCCTGAGCTCAGAGAACAGCAACCTGAAAGACGAGGTCCGCACCATGGAGAAACTACGCCTCAGCACATGGAGGAAGATTGGGACAGACAGCGAAAGAGAGAACGACAGGAGGGAGAAGGAGAGAGGGCGGGAGGGACCCAGGCCGTTGGACAGTTACATTGCTCTTGAAGCCAGGTGCCTCAAATTGGCAGTGAGTTTACAGATTCACTACTACCACTTTCTTGTGATTTTCCAGTTTTAGTCTGTTCTGGCGGTAGTCAAATTCTCTGTCCTGTGCCCGACTCAGGATAACAACCCTAACGCAGTGTGTATTTGTTTGTTTAGAGTCCTCCTGACACTGTGAGGAGCAGCCAACCACAGAACAGCATTTCCTCTAAAGGCAGCCCATCAGGACACAGCCCCACCACTCAAGGTACAAGGAAGGTAGCTGCATTATCAGGGATGCAAACTAGTCACCTTTCTGCGAAATGTGCCGTTTTGAATCCAAAATAGGTGACATTCCTGTAGATCCGATGAGAAAAGTTTGTGTGTGGTGGGGGGCTTTGGATGACTACTGGCTGTATGCGAACGAGTTATGGCGTTTTGAGCAATACTGGCTGTATCCAAGGCTCAGCAAACCTTTCACGTAACAGAATGCAGCACGTGACTGAAGAGAGAAAGGACAACAATTTGCTAGTTACAGCATCAGCGCGCGCTCTGGAAAGAGGCAGTTTGCCAGTTAATTTACAGCAGCGCTTCCCCAGAACATTAATGAAGAGGTAGGTGAGAAGCCTGACCATGGAGACAGGTGAGAAGGTGATGAAGCGTACTTAATGAGCTGTAACCGAAAGCTGCCATTTGGTTTGAGGTGAGGGAGAAAGTGGTGGAACAAGTATTGTTAAGTATCTTGCTTGCTGCATCGAATTATCCGTTATAGCTTGCCAGAGAAATGTTGAGCAACATTAGCCAACTTAACTGATCAAATAATTGAGTTTGGGGTGAAAATTAGCTGGCTAATAAAGTCAGACAACTAACGTTTGCTAGCTAATGTCATAACATCAGATGAGCAAACGTTAGTAACCTAACGTAACCAATTTGCTATAGTGTTAACTGGCAACGTTATATGACTCCAAGCCGTTCCTCAAGTTATAATGCGTTAGTTGCTTACTGGCAATCTGTGTGAAATGTTAACTAGCTAACGAACTAACTACTATCTGTGAACTATTTTCCCTCTACAGCACACTAAGTTAATTTTCAGAATGACAATTTTCAGAATTAAGTGAAAATGAGGCGTTGATTGTTAAGTGTAGCTAGAGTTGGGCCTGGTTTAAGCTGGATGCCACTATAGAGGTGAAAGAAACACCACACACTTTCCCTCTTATTCAATATAGTGGATAAAAAGGGGTATGCCAGGTGTACTCTGCCTGAAAGAGAAATTATGCCAACAAAGGGTATCATGCTCTGAAGGCACATTGTAGAACAGATGTCCACAGGCAGAAAGTGTACAATGTAATAATGTGCAGTGTAGCCCAAAGATATAGCTTTTTTTGTGTTGAACTCGACAGTAACACTTGTGAGTGAGGGGGGATTATAAAACATTTTTACTCAGTGAATGTTATTTTTGCACACCTGTAGCCTTGCGCGCTTGATCGATGTCGACTATAGTGGCCACTATAATAGAGCCAACATAGAATGCCTGTTTTCGTTTTATTTCCACATAAGATGTTTTTCTCGCAAGTGCAATATTTAGATGTGTGTGTGTGTGTGTGTGTGTGTGTGTGTGTGTGTGTGTGTGTGTGTGTGTGGTCACAAGCATTCTATTATAAAGACTGTCATGGCTAACAGCAATATTAGTGTATTGTTTTTTTCTCAAGACTTGAGTGTTCTTTGCAGTAAAGTCTAGGCAACAAATAACATTGGATTGCTTTCCTCACATTTTTTAGCTGTGAGTTACGTTCACATTAACCACTTTATTTTACACAGACTGATCATGTAGATCATATTCTTTGTTCAATTAGGTAAAACTTTCATTTCCCCCAAGCAGGGATTTTTTTTGCATGTTTCAGTACAAAAAAAAAAGTGTCACCTTTTTGGGCCCTCACCAGTTTGCATCCCTGAATATGGACTGATCATGAAATTTACTATGGATTCAACAAAGGGAGGTAAATATTTTGTATTTAGTTATAGGTAGAGGTATTGTTCTACATTGTCTAACAGGAGGTATCAGGGGCATCCTGAAGCGGTCAGGCCTTTCACCAGCACCCAGCCCCGCTCACAGTTCCAGCTCAGAGGATAGACCAGAATCTTTGACCAGGAGCCACCACCCAGCACAGAGCCACGACCACTCAAACAACCTGTCCCCTGTGAGTTAAATCACTGGAGTCTTTGATTATTTAATGAAAGCGCCTCCATGGCATGGCTCAACACTGCTATACACCCATAGAATTACATATTAGAACTCTATTAGTAATTTAATAGGATCTATGTGTATAGACCACCTTTGTTGAGGTATGCTGCGGTGTCTGAATGTAGACTGTCTGGCTTTACACACAGAGGGCTCGAGGTCTGCAGACTGAAACAGAGGTCAAAGAGCAACAAGAGCCAGGTCAGGAAGTCCTCACCCACTCTGATGGAAAGGTGAGGGGGGACGAGAAGGATTGGGAGGAAATTCTGTGAAAATACTTCTGAATTCAGTTTGTCACTCAAAGCTGTTATTGTCTTGCTAATAGATTGTATTATTGGATTTATATAGTCCTTTTCCAGGAGCTCAAAGTGATTTCCATTGACTGGGATAAGTGTTATTGTCTTAGATGGAGAGGGTTCTGGCCTGTGGAGGGAGACTCATCATCTTTCCCAATGGGACCAGGAAGGAGGTGTCAGCGGACGGACTGACAGTCAAAGTCACCTTCTTCAATGGGGACATCAAGCAGGTCATGGCTGACCAGAGAGTGGTGAGTCATTGACAGTGACCCTTCCCTGGTAACACCTTTCATATTCAGTGGTGTTAATGGGATATTAGACTTGCATGAATCCCAGATATATGTGTAAGTGTCTCAACTAATATAGTCCTCTTACAGATCTACTACTATGCGGATGCCCAGACCACTCACACCACCTATCCTGACGGCATCGAGGTTCTGCAGTTCCCCAACAACCAGACTGGTGAGACTTGATTGCATTTATTTGACAGTAATGTTATTTTACTATTAAACTTAAATTATCCCCTCCATCACTGTTCTGCTTTAAACGTGTGTAAGTCCTCATTTCCTTCTGCAGAGAAGCATTTCCCTGATGGCCGTAAGGAGATCACATTCCCTGACCAGACAGTCAAGAACCTCTATCCAGATGGGAGGGAGGAGAGTGTCCTCACTGACGGGACCATCATACAAGTTAACTTGTAAGTCGACAGAGCTCACGCCCCTGTCTATATAGCTATACGTTACCTACATACTCTAGCATGCATCTGATCAGATAAAAGCTCTTGATGAGGAGTGCCCAATCTTTGCCTATTTCGTGAAGTCAGTGGTTGTAGGTTTATTTTTTTCTGTCTCGTATCTTTTACCACTGCTCTCATGTTCTCCTCCAGGGATGGCAGTAAGGAGATCCAGTTCAACACAGGCCAGAAGGAGATCCACACAGCAGACTATAAGAGGAGGGAGTACCCAGATGGCACTTTGAAGACAGTCTATACCGATGGCAGACAGGAGACCCGCTACCCCACCGGACGCCTCAGAGTTAAAGACAAGGATGGTAACATTGTCATGGACAACAGGCCCTAGGATTGTTTACACAATATGAGGTATCGCCATGGGAACTAAAGCTGAAGCACAGTTGAACATTTCTGTTGGGGTGAGAGTTGTTTGACATAGGTTTTTAGTATGTTTGAGTTGAATGTAGTGAGTGACTTGTAAAAAATGTCTAATCCATATTTATTTTTAGTTGATTGTATTGTTTTGGTAAAATAAATGTTTAATCAAATCAGTGAGCACATTCAGGTATTGTTTTAAGAGTAAAACATTGAAGCAGTATAAAATTAAACTAATACTTCTGTACCCTTCATACAGACAGTATTTCAGATGTAAAATATTTAGAAAAGTGGTCTGCCCTTTTTTTTTACACATTCTGCAAAAAAAAACGACTTTAAATGTATCACAAAGTACTTCATCTTTTTGGCAGCATAAATCTCAATGCACAACAAACAGGAAACTCCTGTGAAATGGACATGTTCTTCAGAACTCTGGAGAGGTCAAAGGAGAGAGAAGTGAGATGTACTGGATTTCATATGCAGACTACAGAAAGACTTGACATTGTTCAAGCTAGCAAACTGAGCAGTGTTCACATATGTTAAACTTTCTTTGAAAAGCACTCCTAAGTGAGTGTCAAACCCACCTTTTGACTTTTGCTGTAGTGTCAGCCAGTCCTTTCTCCACCAGAGGCAGGTAGACCAGAGCTGCATTCTCAAACAGGAACACAGCCAGCTCAGTGGCCTGAGACAATACCATTATCATTAAAACTACACTTGCTTCATTGAGATGATTGGCTGAGATGGCTAACTGCACCAAGATCTCACAATGACCTAATTGGCTGAATGGTATATGGTGAATAACCACAATACATAGACTTCTGCTGTGGCTATCACCCTGGTTGTGCAGAGACCACTGCTGTCAGTGACAGGGCATGCAAATAATCCACTACCATAACTACACAATGTGTCATTGTATCCAGCTTGTTATGATTTACACTGATATGACGGTGGTAACTAAGGCAGATGTTGCTCACGGTAACGGATGCTGTGCAGCGGGGTTCATGCTCCACTCTGGCTGGTAGGACAGGCGCTCCTTCTCCAGTTTGAGGCGGGGGTCTGAAGACTGCCACACACCTTGATGGCCTTACAGGGAAATCTATACAGATGGGCCGGGATCTGACGTAGCCTGATGGAGATGAGACAAGTTGTGACTTTTGCGTATTTGTTTCGTATGTGAAAACTGACTAAAGATTAATTGGAAGGAAATAAAGCCACCCTATTCCTTCCTGTAACTCAAACTTTTGCACGTCAATGGGATTTACTTATGCTCCAATCTCCAGTGAGGATTGGGTCCACGGTGAGGTGTGTGTGGGCAGTCCACGTGTCTGACCAGAACATTGACCGGGTTGAGACCAGCGAACCCCAACAGCTTGTCTAATATGCGCGTTTGGGTCACTAATGGCTGTAAGATAACCAGTGATGCGTGCTTGGAGTAATGTCTGTATCCAAGGCCTGGGCCCATCCAATCGTTCATGTAACAGAATGCAGCACGCGACTGAAGAGCCAACCATCTTGCTAGTTGCTGCATCAGCGCGTGCTCTGGAAAGAGAGTGGAAAAGCAGTTTGATTTGGTGAATTGGCATACTTGAGCTGTAACCAAAAAACGGACATTTGGAAAGTTTGAGGTGAGGGAGCAAGTGTGGTGGAACAAGAATTGTCATCTTGCTACAGTAGCTGGATCGAATTTTCCGTTAGCTAGCCAGAGAAATGTTGAGCAACATTATCAAACTTAGTTTATGGTGTGAAAATTAGCTGTCCAACAAAGTCAGATAATGTTACATCAGATGAGGTAACGTTATCGAGGAACCAATTAGCTATAGTATTAACTGGTATACGACTCCTTGCCGTTCAAGCTATAATGTTAATAGTTCGAACTTGCAACCTTTCGGTTACTAGTCCAACGCTCTAACCACTAGGCTACGCTGCGGATCCTTAGTAAGCAATGCCCCTTTCACACAATTCTCATTCTGAAAAGTAACCAGAGTGAAAAGATTAGTTCATAGATAACTAAACAAGTTGATTCAGGGATCAAGTGTAGCTGGGCCTGGCTTAAGATGGATGCCAATAGAGGTGAAGGGAACACCACACTTTCCCTCTGTCAATAAGGTGGATGCCAAGTGTACGCTCTGCCTGAAAGACATTAATTATGCCAACACAGGCAGAACGTGTACAATGTAATAATGAGCATTGTAGCCCAAAGATATTGCTTGTGTGTTAAACTTGACATACTGTAACACTGAGGGGGGATTGTTTTATTTGTTACTCAGTGAATTATTTTTGCACACATGTAGCCTTGTGCATTTAACTCTTGTGTGGTGTTCGGGTCTGTGGGACCCATTTTCAGTGTTTAAAATCAAGATTATTTTTAAAAAATCTACCTGAGACTTATTGGCCTTGGCTCGTTTTCTGTGAAGAACATGTAAAATAACACATTTTCATAGAGTGCACCCCCCTACACGTTTATTACATATGTGTTCAGGACCCACGGGTAATAAGTGTAGGTGAAAACAAGTAAAAATGAAACAGGTTTGCTGTGTGCCTTCTGTCTTCCTCCGCCCTGGGCCTGCTGTTTTAACATAGACAGGTTCTTGGTGCTGTCTCCCGCTTTTCTCACACTCCTTACCCTTTGTAGTGAGTGAAACTGAAATGTTATTTCAATACATTATGAAAAAAAAAATCTGTATTTTCCCCATACACTACCCCAGCCAGGGAGGGACACAAATAAAATGGCTTTGCATGTGTGGCTCACCACAATCAATCAGTATGGCAAATTCTCTGCTCAGAAGGCCTTAGAAATATTTTTTGCAGAGAGAAGCTAGTGTGGAAGTAGCATCTTCCACTTTGTATATTCAGGATCATGTCTCAATTTGGAGTATGGCTGAGTTGGAAGAAGATGAGATTGACCCTCAGCCAGCCCCAGGACCAGCCCATCAGCAGGATAAATATGGATGTAAACATTTTTTTGAAATTGAATGGTCTTCTTGCCCAAGGAATGAGCCACCACACATGGCTGCCAATGTGATAAGGATGCAACCAGGGCCAACGGATGGTGGTTACCCATGTACAGGACAGTCTTCTTTTGAACTGTTCATCCAAGACACCATCCAGAAAATCATTCTGGACTGCACTAATTTGTGTGTTTTGGGAGTGAGATGGACCAAAATAATTTACATGCATATTATGGGGTTATTATCCTTGCTTGTGTTTTCAGATCCAATGGGGAATCCACAGATCCCTGTGGGATGCAGATAACTTTTCCGTGCAACAATGTCTCTGGAAAACTTTCACATTTTCCAGGATTATCCGCTTTGATAACCGAGACACCAGACCAGCTCAGCGGCAGAGAGACAAGCTAGCTGCAATCAGGTCAGTGTGGGACAAGTGGGTGGACCGCCTTCCCATGTTTTACAACCCTGGGCCCAATGTTACTGTTGAGCAGCTTATGTCATTTAGGGGCCGCTGCTTCATCATATGCGTGGAACTTGCAAGTGTATACGGGGAAGCCAGATAGGAGCCCGAGAAGAACCAAGGGATACGAGTTGTCCTGGACGTGACACAGGGACTCCATGGCCACAACATCACATGCAATAATTTTTTTACTTCGTATAAGCTGGGACAGGAGCTCCTCAAGAGGAAGCTGAAAATGGTAGGAACGGTATGAAGGAAAAAAAACAAGCCAGAGCTCCCACCTCAGCTGTTGAATACATGGAACAGGCGTAGTTTGTGTTCACGGCCGACACATCCCTAGTGTCCTTAGTGACAAAGAAACGCAAATGTGATACTCATGATTACGCTGCATAGGGATGGGAGAATCTGTGGCCTGGAACATCAAAAACCATAATGGATTACAATACTACAAAAGGAAGGGTGGACAGAGGGAAGCTCCAGCGGAGACGGGGAATTCGAGGCGCTGAGCAAGGTATTGGTAAGACCTCAAATCCAGAGGAGGCAAAATTTCCCAAGGACCCCAGCTTCTGCAGCCATCGTGAGGAGGATTCAGAAGGATGCTGGTGACCCATCCGCCTGACCCACAGAACCAACAACTCCAATACCGGAAGTGTGAGTTATGTTGTGTGTGTGTCTGACCTACCTTGGCCTGCTGTAACTATATATGAGAGTGAGATGTTAGTAAAATTCCTGAACTAAGTGTTTATCATTCTAGATTGCAGCCGGTAGCAATAAGAAGAAGCACTGCAATGTGTGAGGACCCAAGAAGGACAGGAAGACAGTACACATGCATCAAGTGCAAGAAATACATTTGCAACACACACACAGTAAAACTCTGTCTCTCATGTGGTGTTTAGCTTGGCCTTAATTTGTGTTCAATGGGGATCATTTATAATTCTGTAAAATGTGTCCAGTTCAAAGCAAAAAACATAAAATGGTGATAGAAATGAAAAGTTTATCTGGGGAGGGGTTGGTACATGGGGCCGGCTTGGGAGGGGAGACAAGTTGGGGAATTCCTCTAGTTTAAGCAATGGGGTCGCTCCATAGCACAGGACACAGGGACAGAGAGAGGGCAGATAACTAGAGCCAGTAGATAGACATGGCTCCTAGGAAACATCTTCTACTCAACTGTAAAACATACATCCACAGTTCTGTTACTCACCGTGGCCTCCTCTCTTTCAGGGCGAGGCCCTCACTAACCAGCAAGTCTGCGATGCTGGCGTCTTTCCCAGCCTGGTTGGGGCAGTACAGAGACTGTCACCGGACCCTGCTCTGTGTTCTCCTAGAGAGGAGAGGAAAAGGTTAGTACAGAGAAATTAGTGTTAAATCAAAGGTTGGTGAAATATGCCACAACACTCAACAGTGAGAATACAGAGACTCAACAGTGTGGTGTGTGATGTGGCGTCACCTTTATGACCATGGCTCCTGTCAGGTATTAGGAGATGAAGTCACACGTTGTGGCTGTCCAGGTGGAGCGACCTCTCGCAGGTCTGAGAGGGCGAGACGGCGGAAGAGAGAAACTGTTGTGTATGTTGTCATGTGAAATGTGTGTTGTGTAGATCAACAGTGTCCAGACTAGACATACTTATCTCCTCTACTCTAGCTTTGCCCTGACTGACAGTTGGGAGGTCCTCCTGGATCTTCTTGTTGCTCCTCTGGGCTCTCAGTCTCTCAGTGGCCTTTGCAGCTCAGACAGGTGTGCTGGGATAACTACAACCAGGAACCAAAAAACACCATTATTATTCTCTGGATAATGGGGCGTGGTTTACCTCAACAGACATGCACTAACATGCGCTCTACACAAGGGGTGGGCAACTAGATTCAGCCGCAGGACGATTTTTCTCTGAGCGGGTGGTCGGAACATAATTTGTACACAGCAAATTGACCATAAGTAAAACCAAAAACAGATTGTATTTGAAAATGAATAATTTCATACTTTCATTACATTGAGACACAATCACGTATCTTTATTTGTAGGACTACTTGGGAAAAGCTTTCCTGAATTAATCATTTTTAGCTGAATTTGACAAAAAAATCTAATCCTAACAATATATGTACTGTATATATTATTTATTTATTTTGATCTTTGGGGAGGCTAAAATAAAACAAACACTTGCCGCCTGTTGCCGTCCTCTGCTCTAAATGTTACTGTGATATTGCCACTAACCTCCAGTTGAGAACCTAGCTGCAGTGGTTTTGGATGTGGTGAGTTGATGGCTGGATTTAAATTCCCTTTGAACAAGGAGACAATCTCCTATAATCTCCTCTATTATGACGTTGGGTCCGGAATCTGAGATGGGGTGAGGGCCAGGGTTAGGAGAGGGGTCCCGGGTAGGCCTAGTCATCCACAAGCTTTCCTGTTCCTGGAGGGGGAACAGGGTCTCTCTTGCTGGATGGGGGAGGTCTCATCATTCCTGTTGGGCCCTGCCTGCTGCTGGGCCTCTCTCGCTCTCCTCTGTCAGACTCAAAAGTCACTTAAAACATGTAAAAAAAAAAAGACAAACTCTAAAAAGAAATCTGTAAATTACAGGACTTAAATATATATACATTTTTTTAAATGTAACTAGGCAAGTCAGTTAAGAACAAATTGTTATTTACAATGATGGCCTACACCGGACGATGCTGGGCCAATTGTGCGCCGCCCTATGGGAATCCCAATCACGGCCAGTTGTGATACAGCCTGGATTCGAACCAGGGTGTCAGTGCTAGACGCGTCCCTACATAGATGCAGTGCCTTAGACCTCTGCGCCACTCGGGAGCAATCTTGGCATTCCGAATGTTGATCTTCAGACTCCTATCCAGCTCATCTTTGAACTATACAGCTGAAACACACAGGCCTTAGGTCAGATGTGAGTTCAAACTACAGTAGCAGAGTTTTGGTCAGGCCACATAGCTACAGTATGGGCGTTCAAATTGTAATTCAGGTCAACTTTGACTCACTTCTGCCCAGAGACAGACACTTCAGGTCAAAAGACTGGACGTACAAAGGAGCCTGCAGGGTCTCCAGCAACTGTTTAACACAAACAGACATTGTTTTCCTTTAAGTGCCACTACAACCAGGAGGTGCAGTTTAGTGCGTGTGTGTACCTGCTCCAGGTCACAGTAGCTCTCCAGGAAGTGGTGCTGTCCGTCCTTCTTGGCCATGTCTAGGGCCCTCATCCTCTCCTCCACCCGGTCCAGCTTCCTCCTGATGGACGGGAAGTGCTGCTCCATGTGGGTAAGCTCCGCCACCAGCACCCCCATTCCTGACGAAGGAATTACCTCGCATCATCAGAAAAATAGCCATAGTAAGGAATGGGAACATCCACTCATTATTTGATCAGCCCTGATTAAAGCCGTTATGGTCAAGCCCAATACACATTAAAGGGGTATTTTGGCAATGAGGCCCTTCATCTACTTCCCCCGAGTCAGATGAACTAGTGCAGTGGTTCCCAAACCTTTTATAGTCCTGTACCCCTTCAAACATTCAACATCGGCCTCCCGGGTGGCTCACTGCATCGCAGTGCTAGCTGTGCCACCAGAGATTCTGGGTTTGAGCCCAGGCTCTGTCGCAGCCGGCCGCGACCGGGAGGTCCATGCACAATTGGCCCAGTGTCGTCCGGGTTAGGGAGGGTTTGGCCAGCAGGGATGTCCTTGTCTCATTGCGCACTAGCGGCTCCTGTGGCGGGCCGGGTGCAGTGCATGCTGACCAGGTAGCCAGGTGTACAGTGTTTCCTCCGACACATTGGTGCGGCTGGCTTCCGGGTTGAATGGGCATTGTGTCAAGAAGCAGTGCGGCTTGGTTGGGTTGTGTTTCGGAGGATGCATGGCTCTCGACCTTCGCCTCTCCGGAGTCCGTACGGGAGTTGCAGCGATGAGACAAGACTGTAACTACCAATTGGATACCACGAAATTGGGGAGAAAAAAGGGGGTAAAAAAACCTTTAAAAATTCAACCTCCAGCTCTTGCACCAGGGTCAGCGCACTCTCAAATGTTGTTTTTTGCCATCATTGTAAGCCTGCCACACACTATACAATACATTTATTACACATAAGAATGAGTGTGAGTTGTCGTCACAACCCAGCTTGTGGGAAGTGACAAAGAGCTCTTATAGGACCAGGGCACAAATAATATAATAATTTTGCTCTTAAGGTTTTATATTTAAAATGGCTAAATTATTTTGTCATCGAAAATTGTGAATAACACACCACAGGTTAATGAAAAGGGTGTGCTTGAAAGGATGCACATAACTCTGCAATGTTGGGTTGTATTGGAGAGAGTCTGTCTTAAATCATTTTCCACACAGTCTGTGCCTGTATTTAGTTTTCATGCTAGTGAGGGACGAGAATCCACTCTCACATAGGTACGTGGTTGCAAAGGGCAGCAGTGTCTTAACAGAGCGATTTGCCAAGGCAGGATACTCTGAGCGCAGCCCAATCCAGAAATCTGGCAGTGGCTTCTGATTAAATTCAATTTTCACAGAACCGCTTGTTGCAATTTCAATGAGGCTCTCTTGTTCAGATATCGGTTACTGGACTGGAGGCAGGGCATGAAAGGGATAACAAATCCAGTTGTTTGTGTCCTCCGTTTCGGGAAAGTACCTGCGTAATTGCACACCCAGCTCACTCAGGTGCTTCGCTATATCACATTTGACATTGTCCATAATCTTGTTCATTTGCACACAATTGTTTTTCTCAAAAATCATACAATGATGAAAGGCCTGTGTGTTGTCCTTGTTAATGCAGACAGAAATGTGCTCCACCTTCTTAATCATAGCCTCAATTTTGTCCTGCACATTGAATATAGTTGCGGAAAGTCCCTGTAATCCTAGATTCAGATCATTCAGGTGAGAAAAAACATCACCCAGATAGGCCAGTCATGTGAGAAACTCATCATCATGCAAGCATTCAGACAAGTGAAAATTATGCTCAGTAAGGAAAACTTTAAGCTAGTCTCAATAAAAAAAAACGTGTCAATACTTTGCCCCTTGATAACCAGCGCACTTCTGTATGTTGTAAAAGCGTTACAAGGTCGCTGCCCATATCATTGCATAATGCAGAAAATACGAGAGTTCAGGGGCCTTGCTTTAACAAAGTTAACCATTTTCACTGTAGTGTCCAAAGCGTCTTTCAAGCTGTCAGGCATTCCCTTGGCAGCAGGAACCTCTCGGTGGATGCTGCAGTGTACTCAAGTGGCATCGGGAGCAACTGCTTGCATGGGTGTTACCACTCCACTATGTCTCCCTGTCATGGCTTTTGCACCATCAGTACTGATACCAACATGTTGACCACCAATGTCCATTTGATGTTCCAAAGCTGTCCAGTACTTTAAAAATCTCCTCTCCTGTTGTCCTGGTTTCCAGTGGTATGCAGAAGAGGATGTCTTCCTTAATTGACCCCCCATAAACATAACAGACATATAACAGGAGCTGTGCCAGGCCCGCCAAGTCTGTTGACTCATCCAGCTGTAACGCATATAATTCAATGGCTTGTATGCAAAGCAGTAATTGTTTCAAAACACCTCCTGCCATGTCACTGTCGTGAAAGTGTTGTTTGATGAAGGCATTGTCTGTATAGTGGCTTATTTGATCATGTTTAGTTTCTAAATATCTGCGCAACAGTGAAGGTTTCCCACGAGACTAACGGTTAATGTGATTGGATGTTAATTATTTGACTAGGCTACCTGTATATGACATTGTGTTATTTCGCTTAACACTAGATGGTTTCATTTTATTTTTGGCAGTGAAACGAGGCTACTCAGGCGAAAGAAGAAAAAAAACACCCAAATGTATAGCCCCGTTGGAAAATACACTGCTCAAAAAAATAAAGGGAACACTTAAACAACACAATGTAACTCCAAGTCAATCACACTTCTGTGAAATCAAACTGTCCACTTAGGAAGCAACACTGATTGACAATAAATTTCACATGCTGTTGTGCAAATGGAATAGACAACAGGTGGAAATTATAGGCAATTAGCAAGACACCCCCAATAAAGGAGTGGTTCTGCAGGTGGGGACCACAGACCACTTCTCAGTTCCTATGCTTCCTGGCTGATGTTTTGGTCACTTTGAATGCTGGTGGTGCTTTCACTCTAGTGGTAGCATGAGACGGAGTCTACAACCCACACAAGTGGCTCAGGTAGTGCAGCTCATCCAGGATGGCACATCAATGCGAGCTGTGGCAAGAAGGTTTGCTGTGTCTGTCAGCGTAGTGTCCAGAGCATGGAGGCGCTACCAGGAGACAGGCCAGCACATCAGGAGATGTGGAGGAGGCCGTAGGAGGGCAACAACCCAGCAGCAGGACCGCTACCTCCGCCTTTGTGCAAGGAGGAGCAGGAGGAGCACTGCCAGAGCACTGCCAGAGCCCTGCGAAATGACCTCCAGCAGGCCACAAATGTGCATGTGTCTGCTCAAACGTTCAGAAACAGATTCCATGAGGGTGGTATGAGGGTCCGACGTCCACAGGTGGGGGTTGTGCTTACAGCCCAACACCGTGCAGGACGTTTGGCATTTGCCAGAGAACACCAAGATTGGCAAATTCGCCTCTGGCGCCCTGTGCTCTTCACAGATGAAAGCAGGTTCACACTGAGCACGTGACAGACGTGACAGAGTCTGGAGACGCCGTGGAGAACGTTCTGCTGCCTGCAACATCCTCCAGCATGACCGGTTTGGCGGTGGGTCAGTCATGGTGTGGGGTGGCATTTCTTTGGGGGGCCGCACAGCCCTCCATGTGCTCGCCAGAGGTAGCCTGACTGCCATTAGGTACCGAGATGAGATCCTCAGACCCCTTGTGAGACCATATGCTGGTGCGGTTGGCCCTGGGTTCCTCCTAATGCAAGACAATGCTAGACCTCATGTGGCTGGAGTGTGTCAGCAGTTCCTGCAAGAGGAAGGCATTGATGCTATGGACTGGCCCACCCGTTCCCCAGAACTGAATCCAATTGAGCACATCTGGGACATCATGTCTCACTCCATCCACCAACGCCACGTTGCACCACAGACTGTCCAGGAGTTGGCGGATGCTTTAGTCCAGGTCTGGGAGGAGATCCCTCAGGAGACCATCCGCCACCTCATCAGGAGCATGCCCAGGCATTGTAGGGAGGTCATACAGGCACGTGGAGGCCACACACACTACTGAGCCTCATTTTGACTTTTTTTAAGGACATTACATCAAAGTTGGATCAGCCTGTAGTGTGGTTTTCCACTTTAATTTTGAGTGTGACTCCAAATCCAGACCGCCATGGGTTGATAAATTGGATTTCCATTGATTATTTTTGTGTGATTTTGTTGTCAGCACATTCAACTATGTAAAGAAAAAAGTATTTAATAAGATTATTTATTTCATTCAGATCTAGGATTTGTTGTTTAAGTGTTCCCTTTATTTTTTTGAGCAGTATATAAATGTACTGTTTGAAAATGTGAAGGATTTTTTTTTACATTTTATATATATTTCTTTTAAATGTGAATTTATTTGGCGTACCCCCGACGGCATTGCACGTACCCCCACCCCAGTTGGGAATACCTGAACTAGTGGATACCATGTATGTCGCTGTCCAGTGTGAAGGAAGTTAGAGGTAGTTTTGCGAGCCAATGTTAACTAGCGTTAGCGCAATGACTTGTCTGCTAGCATGCACTGTGTCCAGTTTAGTGCTCTGACCAACGCGAGGCATGCGGCCTGTTCCTGATCTGTACTGCACCTTCAGCATTCAAATGCTAAAATGGCTTGTGATATTACGCTTTATTAGTTGAGTGACAACCTATGTAATTTTCTAGGTTGATAGCTATTCGATGTTGAATAGTGTTCTACTTGTTTTAGACCCCATCATAGCACTGAGACTGCACTTGTGAAGGTGGTAAATTACCTTTTAATGACGTCAGACCGAGGCTCTGCATCTGTCCTCGTGCTCCTAGATCTTAGTACCGCTTTTGATACCATCGATCACCACATTCTTTTGGAGAGATTGGAAACCCAAATTGGTCTACATGGACAAGTTCTGGCCTGGTTTAGATCTTATCTGTCGGAAAGATATCAGTTTGTCTCTGCGAATGGTTTGTCCTCTGACAAATCAATTGTAAATTTCGGTGTTCCTCAAGGTTCCGTTTTAGGACCACTATTGTTTTCACTATATATTTTAGCTCTTGGGGATGTCATTCGAAAACATAATGTTAAATTTCACTGCTATGCGGACGACACACAGCTGTACATTTCAATGAAACATGGTGAAGCCCCAAAATTGCCCTCGCTAGAAGCCTGTGTTTCAGACATAAAGAAGTGGATGGCTGCAAACTTTCTACTTTTAAACTCGGACAAAACAGAGATGCTTGTTCTAGGTCCCAAGAAACAAAGAGATCTTCTGTTGAATCTGAGAATTAATCTGGATGGTTGTACAGTCGTCTCAAATAAAACTGTGAAGGACCTCGGCGTTACTCTGGACCCTGATCTCTCTTTTGAAGAACATATCAAGACTGTTTCAAGGACAGCTTTTTTCCATCTACGTAACATTGCAAAAATCAGAAACTTTCTGTCCAAAAATGACGCAGAAAAATTAATCCATTCTTTTGTTACTTCTAGGCTGGACTACTGCAATGCTCTACTTTCCGGCTACCCGGATAAAGCACTAAACAAACTTCAGTTAGTGCTAAATACGGCTGCTAGAATCCTGACTAGAACCAAAAAATGTGATCATATTACTCCAGTGCTAGCCTCCCTACACTGGCTTCCTGTTAAGGCAAGGGCTGATTTCAAGGTTTTACTGCTAACCTACAAAGCATTACATGGGCTTGCTCCTACCTATCTTTCCGATTTGGTCCTGCCGTACATACCTACACGTACGCTACGGTCACAAGACGCAGGCCTCCTAATTGTCCCTAGAATTTCTAAGCAAACGGCTGGAGGTAGGGCTTTCTCCTATAGAGCTCCATTTTTATGGAATGGTCTGCCTACCAATGTGAGAGACGCAGACTCAGTCTCAACCTTTAAGTCTTTACTGAAGACTTATCTCTTCAGTAGGTCCTATGATTAAGTATAGTCTGGCCCAGGAGTGTGAAGGTGAACGGAAAGGCTGGAGCAACGAACCGCCCTTGCTGTCTCTGCCTTGCCGGTTCCCCTCTTTCCACTGGGATTCTCTGCCTCTAACCCTTTTACAGGTGCTGAGTCACTGGCTTACTGGTGTTCTTCCATGCCGTCCATGGGAGGGGTGCGTCACTTGAGTGGGTTGAGTCACTGACGTGGTCTTCCTGTCTGGGTTGGCGCCCCCCCTTGGGTTGTGCCATGGCGGAGATCGTTGTGGGCTATACTCGGCCTTGTCTTAGGACGGTAAGTTGGTGGTTGGAGACATCCCTCTAGTGGTGTGGGGGCTGTGCTTTGGCAAAGTGGGTGGGGTTATATCCTGCCTGTTTGGCCCTGTCCGGGGGTATCATCGGATGGGGCCACAGTGTCTTCTGATCCCTCCTGTCTCAGCCTCCAGTATTTATGCTGCAGTAGTTTATGTGTCGGGGGGCTAGGGTCAGTCTGTTACATCTGGAGTATTTCTCTTGTCTTATCCGGTGTCCTGTGTGAATTTAAATATGCTCTCTCTAATTCTCTCTTTCTCTCTTTCTGTCTTTCTCTCGGAGGACCTGAGCCCTAGGACCATGCCTCAGGACTACCTGGTATGATGACTCCTTGCTGTCCCCAGTCCACCTGGCCGTGCTGCTGCTCCAGTTTTAACTGTTCTGCCTGCGGCTATGGAACCCTGACCTGTTCACCGGACGTGCTTGTTGCACCCTCGACAACTACTATGATTATTATTATTTGACCATGCTGGTCATTTATGAACATTTTAACATCTTGACCATGTTCTGTTATAATATCCACCCTGCACAGCCAGAAGAGGACTGGCCACCCCTCATAGCCTGGTTCCTCTCTAGGTTTCTTCCTAGGTTTTTGGCCTTTCTAGGGAGTTTTTCCTAGGGAGTTTTTCCTAGCCACCGTGCTTCTTTCACATGCATTGCTTGCTGTTTGGGGTTTTAGGCTGGGTTTCTGTACAGCACTTTGAGATATCAGCTGATGTACGAAGGGCTATATAAATAAATTTGATTTGATTTGAATAAAAGTAAGCTACCGGAAACAACTCATCTGGCTATACCTGCTGAACAGGGCTTACAAACTTTTTTTTATTGTTCAGGTTCACCATCCGCAGTAGTTTTGCTTTAAACAATCAGTGTATAAGGTCATTTTTAAATATACAGGGTAAAGTTGATAATTTTTTAATGAGCAATCACTTGCCAGGTGCACTGCATGGCTGAAGCAAGAGAAGAGGATCTGTCCGTAAAAACACTAAAACCATTGGATTTTGAGATGGCGGTGAATTCCAAAGTTGTGCTATTGTAACAGTATAGCTTCCGTCCCTCTCCGTGCGCCTGTGCGCCTACCTGGGCTCGAACCAGGGACCCTCTGCACACATCAACAACTGCCTCCCACGAAGCATCGTTACACATCGCTCCACAAATGCGATTGACGCCACCGATTGAAACGCAATTAGCGCACACCCCGCTAACTAGCTAGCCATTTCACATCGGCTACACTATATAGTCATTGGCTATGTCATAACTAATTTGTAAACAAATAGATACATTACTAGCGCAAACACTTATTAGTGGGTGATGGTGATTTCAGAACCAAAGTGGGGAGACCAAAACAGGCTACATACTTCTAAAGCAGCTCAAATAGCCAGCAGCACCAGCAGAGACCGTGAGAATGGAAGTGAACCAGGTAATTGAAAGATCTAGCTTGCTACCGCCATGCTAACGTTAGCTAGCAATAAATAGCGCATTTAGCTCATTTAAATTACATTAATAAAACATTTCTGCCAGCTGTTGGTAACTTACTACAGATGCTGTCATACTATAGATAGTACAAGCGAATAGTGAGATAATCGTTTTGGCCACGATGGAGGTCACTGTAGACTAGGAAGTCTAAGGTGTTTGTGGGGGGCAGCAGAGCACGAGCAGCATAACATTTTTTTGTGATCAATTTAGTGATACCCGAGCCCAGTCCATACCGTAGTTATTCATATAAAAAAAATAACAGGCCCTACCCGGCCATAACCAGATGTATAGTGTTAGAAGACCTTCGGGTTGGGTAGCAGAGCTCTATGTGTGAGTCATAGAAATTGCGATCTTGCGTTCTGGGCTTTCTGGGAGTCAGTGGTTTTTATAGGTGGGGAGCAGAAATTGTAAACTAACAAATAATTTTAAGTTAGAACTGATGTAATATTAGTTATTATAAACTGGCTGGTTCGAGACCCGAATATTGATTGGCAGACAGCCGTGGTATATCAGACCGTATACTAAGGGTATGACAAAGCATTTATAAAGAAATGTATATAATACTCGCAAAGAACAGCCCTTAACCGTGGCATATTGGCCATATACCACACACCCTCGTGCCTTATTGCTTAAATATACAGCACCAACTATATAAATATCTGTTAGGGTTCATTATCTGCTACCTGGACTTTGAGTGTGTGAAGTAAATCATTGTATACCTTCTCATTTTGGCAGATGATCATTCTGTCCACCTGCGTTCCTTCCACCCCTCCTTCTGGAAGAGTGGACTCAACCTGCAGGACACCACATCATATCTTACAACTACACTACACATTTACACTGCAGCCAAGTATCCTGCTGGTAAGTAGTATAAATTGGCATTGACATATGTTACTGTAAATGTAAAAATATAGGGCCCATAGATTTACAAAGATGTGTGTACATTCACCATTGCATTTCCAGCCTCTCCCCTTTTGAAATGCTATGCATGTGACCATACAATTCACATAGTGTTGTATGGCAGACATCAAGTGCCTCTACTGTACCTTGCATTCAGGGCACAGAATGACATTGTTGAACTCCAGCGAGCGCAGACAGGTAGAGCACAGAAGATGTGGGAACACAGGAGGACCTTGACAATGATTTCGTCCTCTAAAATGAAGTATGACATTTAAAATTTGCAGTGGTGGAAAAGTACTCAATTGTCATAGTAAAAGTCACCCAGTAAAATACTACTTGAGTAAAAGTATTTGGTTTTAAATATACTTAAGTATTAAAAGTAAATGGAATTTCGAAAATGTACACAAGTATCAAAAGTAAAATTATAAACCATTTAAATTCCTTATTTTAAGCAAAACAGACTGCACAATGTTATTTTTTATTGACGGATAGCCAGGGGCACACGCCAACACTCAGACATAATTTACAAATGAAGCATGTGTTTAGTGAGTCCGCCAGATCAGAGGGAGGGGATGACCAGGGATGTTCTCTTGATAAGTGTGTGAATTGGACCATTTTCCTGTCAAAATGTAACGAGTACATTTGGGTGTCAGGGAAAAGGTATGAAGAAAAAAAGTACATTATTTTTCTTCAGGAATGTAATTTAGTAAAAGATGTAAAAAATATAAATAGTAAAGTACAGATACCCCAAAAAACTACTTAAAACCTCTTAGGGCTAGGGGGCAGTATTTTCACAGCCGGATGAAAAACGTACCCAATTTAAAGAGGTTACTACGCTGTCCCAGAAACTAGAATATGCATATTATTAGTAGATTTGGATAGAAAACACTCTGAAGTTTCTAAAACTGTTTGAATGGTGTCTGTGAGTATAACAGAACTCATATGGCAGGCAAAAACCTGAGAAAAAGTCAAGCAGGAAGTGGGAAGTCTGGTGCTTGTAGTCCTTTCAAGTGATTGCCTTGACTGTATACAGTGACTTAGGGTTCATTTTGCACTTCCTAAAGCTTCCACTAGATGTCAGCAGTCTTTAGAACGGTGTTTGAAGATTCTATGGTGAATTTGAAGGGAATACCAGCTGTGGTAAACTGGTGTCCCATTATAAGGCATGGGCTCAAGTCACGCGCAATGACTTGGGAGCGAGCTGAGTTCATATTCACTCCTAAAGAGAACGGATAGGTCCGGTTGGAATTTTATTCAAGGTATATGATAAAAACAACCTAAAGATTGATTCTATACATTGTTTGACATGTTTTTACAAACTGTAGTATAACTTTTTTGACTCTTCGTCTGGACTAAGTAAGCACGCGTATAGTGGATTTGGATAGTGAACCTAACGCTCGAACAAAATGGATTATTTGGAAATAAATATGAACTTTATCGAACATTTATTGTGGAGCTGGGATTTCTGGGAGTGCCTTCTGATGAAGATAATCAAAGGTAAGTGAATATTTATAATGTAATTTCTTAGTTTTATTGACTCCAAGATGGCGGGTTTCTGTTTGCAAGTTGTTAGTGTCATCTGGGCTGTACTCAGATTATTGCAAATTGTGTTTTCACCGTGAACCTTTTTTGAAATCGGACAAGGCGATTACATTTAGGAGAAGTGTATCTATAATTCTGTGCATAACACTTCTATATTGATCAATGTTTACGATGAGAATTTACGTACTATGTGTGCTCATTGTGCTGATTCACCTGAGGTTTGGAGGGAAAACATTTCTCAACATTATGCGCCAATGTAAAATGCTGTTTTTGGATATAAATATGAACATTATCGAGCAAAACATACATGTATTGTGTAACATAATGTCCTAGGAGTGTCATCTGATGAAGATCGTCAATGGTTAGTGCTTCATTTAGCTGTGTTTGGGTTTTTGTGATGCATCTAGTTGCTTGGAAAATGGCTGTGTGGTGTTTCTTGTGAAGTTTATGTCCTAACATAATCTAATTTTATGCTTTCGCTGTAAAGCCTTTTTGAAATCGGACAATGTGGTTAGATTAACGAGAAGTTTATCTTTAAAATGGTGTAAAATAGTTGATTGTTTGAGAAAATGGAATTATGAGATTTTAGCTGTTTTAAATTTGGCGCTCTGATTTTCCACAGGCTGTTTTCAAAATCAATCCCGTTAACGGGATGAGAACGGAAGGGGTCCCATAGAGGTTAAGTTGTACTTTACACCACTGAAAATGTGTCTCTCTTATGACACTTTGTGCAGTCTGATGAGGTTGGGAGAAAGAGGTGCTTTATCCAGCAACCCCATTTTTCCTATGCCATAATGGTCCAGTACAAATGTCTTGGCAGGCCATATAGAGCCCCACAGTGGATGTGTCATAATACCCATAAAACCTAGCAGTCAAACAGGGAAATGGTATATTGGGGAAAAAGTCACCTTGTCCTAGATAGATTTTACACGATTATCAAGACGTCACACCAGGGTAAGCCTACACGAAACACAGCCCTTATTTTAAGTGTTTCAAAAATCCTCTATGGGGAAAATAAATGGTGGAAAAACGATTGGAACCATTTCCTTGTTTGACCGCTAGGTTATGGATATTATGACTCATATTATGGTACTCTGCTGTAACGTTAGCCGTGCAAGTTTGGCATGCAGGCGTAACGTGTCTGGACCAAACTCATAAGCTTAGTTCAAATCAACAAAATTTAAACTTTCTCAAACTTGTCATTTTGTGCATTACACCGTACATACAATGTGCCTGTTTACTGAAGAAAATGGACCGTAATGAACTACACTTGCTAGGTATATTGGGTAGATAGCTAGCCAACCTACCTCACTAAAACTTGGTTTCGAAATTGTAACAGGCGTGCAATGTCAGGTAGCTAACGTTACAACTCTAAACAACATGAATGACATTATGTGGACTGGGAAAGGAGAATTATAAGAATTTATCTGGTGGAGTGTAAGCAATACCGCATATTTCGGGTGTCGGCTTGATGCGATCTGTTTGACATTTTTTAGTTGACGATGTGAAATGGCTAGTTAGTTAGCATTTCAATCGGGTGATGTCACTCACTCTGAGACCTGAAGTAGTTGTTCCTCTTGCTCTGCAAGGGCTGTGGCTTTTGTGGCGCGATGGGTAACGATGCTTCGTGGGTGTCAGTTATTGATGTGTGCAGAGGGTCCCTGGTTCAAGCCCAGGTTGGGGCGAGGAGAGGGACGGAAACTATACTGTTACAGGTGCACTCCACAAATTAACGATTGAAAGAATTCTGGTAAACTCCTTTTCTGCTCCAATTATGTCACGTGCTCATACGGGCACGCACGAACAGATGGAGCGAGAGGATGGAAATGGTTGCAAAGCAAAATATCCCCACTTGGGTGCGCCATAGCATTGCAATCCTTGACCTGCCGCCTGAAACCTGCACTTTGATGCAGTCTGTGAATCCTGTGGTCCACACAGGTAGGTCACAGAACACCCTGACCATGCACAGGTAGGTTCGTGATGATGACGTCCTGCATTTTAAATATGTTTGTAGGCTAGTCTACAGATAAGACACTGTTTTGAACTCAGATCAAGCATCGTTTTTTTTTCTTCAACCTGATTGGCTTTACTAGAACTAATGTAACAGGTGGAACCTATGGGGCGATAATAAAAGGGTTAAATCAATTACTGCTATCCCTTTAAAACGCAACTGTAATCAGCCATTTTGAGAAGATTGCTATGGGAACTACACCATGTGTCCTTGTCTCTTTAGTGTCCAATACATGTTTCAGTGTTTTAAAAGTGTCCTTATTCTAAACCCTTTATTTTTAAATGATCAATATTATTAAAATTAGTTGTATGAATATGTTAATCATGTAAATGTTATTGCCTATAGGTGAAACAAGTTCTTTGGAGCAGAGAGTGAGAAAGGACAGTTTGAAAAGAGTTTTACATGTAAGTTACCCTAATTTATCTAATGTCAGTAGATTTGGTTAAATGTCATTATTGTGACCAACTGGCATTTTCATGTATTTTGTATAGACTTCATTCCAGCTGCTGTTCTTATATTATTTTAACTTGCATTTAATATAACCATTTTTAAGTAGTAGGCTTTGAGGCTTTGGCCACTAGTGGCCTAACTTCCCCACTAGTCTGCATTTGATTGCGTTTGAGAGCATTCTTGGTCAGGGTAGTATTCAGTAGTTCTTAAAGGCTAAATGTATTTATTGGGGCTACTATAGTCCAGTAGGTTACACTAACATATTTCTGAACTTACTACTAGCCTAGCTACATTTTTGGAGAAACAGCTACTGTAAGCTACTCAGTTGATTTAGTATCAGATTGATTTAGTAAATATTGGCCTACATGCATTTACAATTACATATTTTTGTTTTATTCCCACAGTATACATTCATTGATACACAGCAGTGGGGCTGAGGAGGCATCACTTTGATTTGTGCACAGCTGCAGTATTCCAAACCCGGTGCCTGAGGACAGCGCGAGCCGTGCAATAGAGCCGAATAATGGTAAGTGACAGCTTATCGGGAGCAGACAGGCCGGATGGCATAGGTAATGTGGTAAACCATACAACAACTTTGCCCTTCAGCCTGCGTCCACCAGCCTGAGGTACATTAAACCAGGTGAGGCTGGTGAGCTTTATATACACTACCGGTCAAAAGTTTTAGAACACCTACTCATTCAAGGGTTTTTCTTTATTTTACTATTTTCTACATTGTAGAATAATAGTGAAGACATCAAAACTATAAAATAACACATATGGAATCATGTAGCCACCCTTTGCCTTGATTACAGCTTTGCACAGTCTTGGCATTCTCTCAACAAGCTTCACCTGGAATGCTTTTCCAACAGTCCTGAAGGAGTTCCCACATATGCTGAGCACTTGTTGGCTGCTTTTCCTTCACTCTGTGGTCCGACTCATCCCAAACCATCTCAATTTGGTTGAGGTCGGGGGATTGTGGAGGCCAGGTCATCTGATGCAGCACTCCATCACTCTCCTTCTTGGTAAAATAGCCCTTAAACAGCCTGGAGGTGTGTTGGGTTATTGTCCTGTTGAAAAACAAATGATAGTCCCACTAAGCCCAAACCAGATGGGATGGCGTATCGCTGCAGAATGCTGTGGTAGCCATGCTGTTTAAGTGTGCCTTAAATTGTAAATAAATCACTGACAGTGTCACCAGCAGAGCACCATGACACCTCCTCCACCATGCTTCACGGTGGGAACAACACATGCAGAGATCATCCGTTCACCCACACTGTGTCTCACGAAGACATGGCGGTTGGAACCAAAGGTCTTCAATTTGTACTCCAGACCAAAGGACAAATTTCCACCGGTCTAATGTCCATTGCTCGTGTTTTTTGGCCCAAGCAAGTCTCTTCTTATTATTGATCCTTTAGCAGTGGTTTCTTTGCAGCAATTCGACCATGAAGGCCTGATTCACACAGTCTCCTCTGAACAGTTGATGTTGAGATGTGTCTGTTACTTGAACTCTGTGAAGCATTTATTTGGGTTGCAATTTCTGAGGCTGGTAACTCTAATGAACTTATCCTCTCCAGCACAGGTAACTCTGGGTCTTCCTTTCCTGTGGCAGACTTCATGAGAGCCAGTTTCATCATAGCGCTTGATGGTTTTTGCGACTGCACTTGAAGACACTTTCAAAGTTCTTGACATTTTCCTGAGTGACTGACCTTCATGTCTTAAAGTAATGATGGACTGTCGTTTCTCTATGCTTATTTTAGCTGTTCTTGCCATAATATGGACTTGGTCTTATACCAAATAGGGCTATCTTCTGTATACCTCCCCCCTACCTTGTTACAATACAACTGATTGGCTCAAAGGAAAGAAATTCCACAAATTAACTTTTAAGAAGGCATACCTGTTAATTGAAATGCGTTCCAGGTGACTACCTCCATGAAGCTGGTTGAGAGAATGCCAAGAGTGTGCAAAGCTGTCGTCAAGGCAAAGGGTGGCTACTTTGAAGAATCTTAAATATAAAATGTATTTTGATTTGTTTAACACTTTTTATGTTACTACATAATTCCATATGTGTTATTTCATAGTTTTGATGTCTTCACTATTATTATACAATGTAGAAAATAGTAAAGATAAAGAAAAACCCTTGAATGAGTAAGTGTTTAAAAACGTTTGACCGGTAGTGTATTTGGCAGGTTTTAGCCCCGAGAACAGCTTGAGATGCACACATTATAACAATACATTTCTCACCTCTGTTGCACTGTCACATGAAATATGTCTCCTGGCCACAATCCAAAGTGAAAGGAGACTACCTTTGTGATGGTGTTAAAATGCCTGCAGGTAGAAAGAGTAAACGGCCAATATTGGTTTGAATGCAAATGGGTGAATGGCAAAGGACCCTAGGCCTAGACCAGTTATGTCAAAGAAAGGAGTCCTTTGTCTCAGTCTGGTATGGCATTGTGTGTACTGTAGACCTGTGTGGCAATGCACATTTCTGCTCAATAGATCTCTAAAAAGGCAGTTCATGCCCAGAACACAATGGCCCATGGGCATGACTATGCGCTTATAAAGTGTGTTAAGGTCCCAAAAAGCTTCCCTATTATTGATTGGTTGGTTGTGGCATAGGGAGGAGGGTAGAGTAGACATGGCAAACAAAGAGGCATGGGTTTACCCTACTGACTTTAGCCTATCAGACAGATGGATAGAGTGTAGAGCGATATATGAGTCTGGGGCTGTGGAGAAATCTGGCCTATGGTATTTACCAGGGCTGGCTGCAGACACTTAACACTGGCAGGGGGAGAAGCGTGTTTACCACTGGTAATGAACCAATGAGGTGGGCTGCCCAGGGGGTTTTGGGGATTGACCCCCCCCCCCCCCCCCCCATATCTTTTCCTGAAATGTGGGTCACTACCATCCTCAGGGGATTCCCCCGCCCCCCATGTTTCATATCAACAATACCCAGTACCGACCCATACCCCCCCCCAAACAGAATCATACTACTTCCACTTAATGAGGAGGTTAATTAAGATTAATTGAGATGCATTTCATTTCTCTACGGCTGTTGTTTAACATAGACCTTAGCTGCCACTGCCTATCCCTCATTGTATCTAGCTGTTTCTGGACCACGACCACTTCTATAGGTCTATGCATATCATTTCTGATAGGAGGATGTTATGTCTGAAACCGTCACCTTTGTTTGCAGCTTCACATTTAAAAACCTTCCCCCAAACCTTTCCCCCCCAGTATGGTGTGCTAACAGCATTTGCCTCCCTGCTCAGGCCTTTGTCCCTGGAACACATGAAAAGGTCAAACAAAGACGCATGGGTTTACCCTACTGACTTTAGCCTATCAGACAGATGGATAGAGTGTAGAGCGACTTGGGGTTTGGTACTAAGTGGCCCCTCTTCTCTCTGAGCCACTCGGTCACAAGGTGAAAAGAGCAGGGGCAAGGAATGAACAATTGTCTCTTTACCCTTTTCAGCCTCTCTGTCCTCCCCTCTAAAAGCCCATTGCTATGCACACAAAAGGAAGAGCTGTTGACCTGAAAAGCACTTATTGATTCCACCATGTGCATAGGCACTCTTAATTTATCAATATGATCAAAACGACAAATAAATATTTGTATTACAATTTTGTTATGATTCTACCGCCCATTATTGTATATATGTAGATATCTCCAATGACTGTGAATTAAACATCGAGACAGATCTTCTAATTAAATCCAGGTCAGCTGGAATTAATTCTCTACAACAAAGCTTTTTGCTCTACAACAAAGCTTTCTTAGTGTCCAACAAGCTTTCTCTGCCCTTAACCTTGTTCTGAACACCTCCAAAACAAAGGTCATGTGGTTTGGTAAGAAGAATGCCCCTCTCCCCACAGGTGTGATTACTTCCTCTGAGGGTTTAGAGCTTGAGGTAGTCACCTCATACAAGTACTTGGGAGTATGGCTAGATGGTACACTGTCCTTCTCTCAGCACATATCAAAGCTGCAGGCTAAAGTTACATCTAGACTTGGTTTCCTCTATCATAATCGCTCCTCTTTCACCCCAACTGCCAAACTAACCCTAATTCAGATGACCATCCTACCCATGTTAGATTACGGAGACGCAATTTATAGATTGGTAGGTAAGGGTGCTCTCGAGCGGCTAGATGTTCTTCACCATTCGGCCATCAGGTTTGCCACCAATGCTCCTTATAGGACACATCACTGCACTTTATAGTCCTCTGTAAACTGGCCATCTCTGTATACCTGTCGCAATAAGCATCGACCCACTGGTTGATGCTTATTTATAAAACCCTCTTAGGTCTCACTCCCCCCTATCTGAAATATCATCTACTGCAGCCCTCATCGTCCACATACAACACCCGTTTTGCCAGTCACTTTCTGTTAATGGTCCCAAAAGCGCACACATCCCTGGGTCGCTCGTCTTTCCAGTACGCTGCAGCTAGCGACTGGAACGAGCTGCAACAAACACTCAAACTGGACAGTTTTATCTCAATCTCTTCATTCAAAGACTCAGTCATGGACATTCTTACTGACAGTTGTGGCTGCTTTGTGTGATGTATCACTTTCTTGCCCTTTGTGCTGTTGTCAGTGCCCAATAATGTTTGTACCATGTTGTGCTGCTACCATGTTGTCATGTTGTGTTGCTACCATGCTGTGTTGTCATGTGTTGCTGCCTTGCTATGTTGTCTTAGGTCTCTCTTTATGTAGTGTTGTGTTCTCTCGTCGTGATGTGTTTTGTCCTATTTTTTGTTTTTTAAATTTAAAATCCCAGCAGGAGGCATTTCGGTAGGCCGTCGTTGTATATAAGAATTTGTTCTTAACTGACTTGCTTAGTTAAATATATGTAAAAAAATAAATAATAAACTGACAAACAGTATTGCTCTTTTTGTGAAATGACCTTGTTACATTAAATGTAATGGGAGATATACAGAGGACCATATTGTATCCCCACAATACAGTGATCCTACTCAATGTGCTCATTGGTTCCATGTATTACTCAATAGAGGCTTTCTGTCTTCAGATGGTCTTAAGGTCCTCATATTTCAAACCCAAAGGGACTCTCAACCATCACACTCAGTCTCATCAGAGACCATCGGGGACCATTGCCTTTGAATTGGGGGCCTTTGACATGGTACTGGGCCGGAGAGTGGGGTCTTTAGAGGTGGGGGTGTATCTGAGTGGTAAGCCCTAAACCGTCTGGGTAAATCAGTGTAACAATTATTTCACTTTGCTGCACTTTCAGAATGCTTGACCTGCTTCTCAGCATTGATACACACATTCTCAGGGCGAGGCGTGGGTCACCACCGAGGGTTCCACTGTGCGTGTGCGTGTGTGTGTGTGTGTGTTAATAAAAGAGGGAGTGTGAGCGTGGGTGTGTTATGATAATCTGTCAGCTGCTCTGTGATGGGAGTCCTGGCTCTGTGGGCCCTGAGTCCTGGGTGGAAGATAGGACTAGGTGAGGAGGTATAGGAGTTGGAGATGTTTGGTGGTCAGCCAAAGCCTCCATTCACTATAAGTACCGTAAGAAACACAACCTTTACTATAGTTCATATTTTTTAAGTGCAGAGTATGGTCCTTATTAAGTTTAAGTTGGGCTTCATAATGTCCTTGGTTTAATTCTCAGGCCATGTTATGCATGAATCACTACATCAATATTATGAATATGACCACCATTTCTTTAGAAAACTTGGCAGAGACAAATGTCTCCAGAGAGTAGTGAGGTCTGCCCAACGCATCACGGGGGCAAACTACCTGCCCTCCAGGACACCTACAGCACCCAATGTCACAGGAAGGCCAAGAAGATCAAGGACAACAACCACCCGAGCCACTGCCTGTTCACCTCTTTATCATCCAGAAGACGAGGTCAGTACAGGTGTGTCAAAGCTGGGACTGAGAGACTGAAAAACGGCTTCTATCTCAAGGCCATCAGACTGTTAAATAGCCATCACTAGCACATTAGAGGCTGCTGCCTATAGGCATAGACTAGGAATCACTGGCCACGTTCATAAATGGAACACTTGTCACTTTAATGTTTACTTACCTTGCATTTCTCATATGTATATACTGTATTCTATTCTACTGTATCTTAGTCTATGCCGCTCTGACATGTATTTATATATTCTTAATTCCATTCCTTTACTTAGATTTGTGTGTATTAGGTATATGTTGTGAAATTGTTCAATGTTACTGCACTGTTGGAGCTAGAAACACAAGCATTTCGCTACACCCCACAATAACATCTGCTAAACACGTGTATGTGACCAATAAGATTTGATTTGTACCATTAATTGTGGTCCATAAATACAGTTTATGACAAGCAAATAATTTGGTTTTCACACCACAGTGTGTTATCTATGATGACTCACTACATAAACATGAGAAGGGCTTACCAAGAAAAACATCCAAAAGGACTAATTCGAGCCAGAAGTGAGTTGGAGTACTCAACAAAAAAGGAAGAGTGATTTATTTTAGCTCCCTTTAATTCATTGTACAGAAGTCTGAGGAAGACGTCGAAACGTCAGTCACCTGTTATCCTCTAGTTTTAACCATGATTTGAGGCTATACAGTGTTTGTTTACAAAAGACGAAAACAAGCTTGTACACTGAACAAAAATATAAACACAACATGCAACAATTTAAACTATTTTACTGAGTTACAGTTCATGTAAGGAAATCAGTAAATTTAAATAAATAAATTAGGCCCTAATCTATGGATTTCACATGATGACTCGGCAGGGGTGCAGCCATGGGCCCACCCACTTGGGGTCAAGGCCCAGCTAATCAGAAAGAAGGTTTTTCCCAACATTACAGACAAAAATACTCCTCAGTTTCATCAGCTGTCCTATTGGCTGGTCTCAGACGATCCTGCAGGTGAAGAGGCCTGATGTGGAGGTCCTGGGCTGGCGTGGTTACACAGTCTGTGATTGTGAGGCCGGTTGGACTTACTGCCAAATTCTCTAAAACGACTTCGGAGGTGGCTTATGGTAGAGAAATTAACATTAAATACTCTGGCAACAACTCTGGTGAACATTCCTGCAGTCGGCATACAAACTGCACGCTCCCTCAACTGGAGACATCTGTGGCATTGTGTTGTGACAAAACTGCACATTTTAGAGTGGCTTTTATTGTCCCCAGCACAAGGTGCACCTGTGAACAGATCATGTTGTTTAATCAGCTTCTTGATATGCCCGGTGGATGGATTATCTTGGCAAAGGAGAAATGCTCACTAGCAGGGATGTAAACTAATTTGTGCACACAATTGGAGAGACACAAGCTTTTTGTGCGTATAGAAGATTTCTGTGATCTTTTATTTCAGCTCATTAAATGGGACCAATGCTTTACATGTTTATATTTTTGTTCAGTATATTTTGTGTTCTGCTGGGGTACGACTGTTGAGCTAAGCTAATAAAGCATCTATAGGTTATATTCTTCAATCAACAGGTATATGTGTATATAAATAAAATTGATGTAGCAATCACAGATTGCAAATCCCCCTTTTTTTCTAGGTGAGATATACCTTCTCCCACTGTCTCTTTACTAAAGCTCCCAGCTATGCTCTGGTATAAACCAAAGTGGATTGGAGTCCTGTGTTCTCTGGCTCTCTGTTAGGCCTGTGAGGTAAGATGGTTCAGTGGGATATTGGAATAGTCTGCTCTACTGTGATCCATCATTCTCTAATTGAAGCTCCCCACTGGTTAAAAACTGGTTGTCAACGTTGCTTCCACATTTCAACCCAAAAAATCACTGTGATGACGTTGAATCAATGTGGAAAACTGATTTGGTTTGCAAAAAGCCATCAATGTAAGTGCATTTCCCCCCAAAAGATGTCACCCCATTTTTTACTAAATCCAATGATATGGTGACTTTTCTGTCGATTTCACGTTAGTTGACAACTCAACCAAATATAAATCAAAACTATACATTGAACTGATGTCTGTATCCAGTGGGTCTGGGCCTCTTCACGTGGCTCTGGGAAGATGTTCCCTTCAGGCACTGGCATTACATTGTTGCTGTTACTCAATGTATAGATCCTCATGGCATGGTTTGTCTGTCTTGACTCTTGTTCAAGCTCATGGCTTATGAGCTTTGTGTGTATCATCACTTGGACTCAGTGTTGTCAGAGTGTGAGACAGAGCTGCTGTGTGGTCCACTCCTGGGATATTATAGTGTGAATGGTTAAACTTTACTGTACACTGTGTGTCTGCCGTTATATGAAGAGAGCTGAAGTGTCTGTACGCTTTTGAGAAATGATGCAACAGACACAACAGATGTATCTCTAGGAAGAAAGTCACACACAGACGAGTACACACACACACAAACCAGATGTGTCCGCAATGCACATGAGGGTCACGCACATACACACACTATCAGAATTCTAGCTTGTCAGCCTTGTCATTTGAAAAGTCATTGGGCCCTCCGCTTTTCCTTCCATAAACAGTAGGAATGCAGTCTATGTATTATCTATGTATTCACTGAATCTGTCACTGAGAGTAGACCGACAGAACAATGACAGAGCTTCCATCTCTGCCACACATTACACACCTAAATGACAGGCGATGAGACGACACCTGCCAATCTCTCACACACAATAAATGCAGAAAACACCTGAGCTCTGTGCTGTAAAAACACCTGAGCTCTGTGCTGTAAAAACACCTGAGCTCTGTGCTGTAAAAACACCTGAGCTCTGTGCTGTAAAAACACCTGAGCACTGTGCTGTAAAAACGCCTGAGCTCTGTGCTGTAAAAACACCTGAGCACTGTGCTGTAAAAACACCTGAGCTCTGTGCTGTAAAAACGCCTGAGCTCTGTGCTGTAAAAACACCTGAGCACTGTGCTGTAAAAACACCTGAGCTCTGTGCTGTAAAAATGCCTGAGCTCTGTGCTGTAAAAACACCTGAGCACTGTGCTGTAAAAACACCTGAGCTCTGTGCTGTAAAAACGCCTGAGCACTGTGCTGTAAAAACACTTAAAGATGTGACTTAGGTGATGAAACAAACACAATACACACACACGTTGGCCAGCTGGACAAAGTGCCATGCATACACTCACAGCCGTAAAACATATTTCCACATGGAAATCCTGATGAGTCTTTTTTGACAGTCCTTGAAGTATGTCAAATTCAAGGAAGGCATTGCCATTGGTTCCATCATCATAGTCAATCTGATTTGACATTTGAAGATGGATCCCCGGCCTACTCTCTCTATAGTCATGTCTGATTTAGGATAGAGCGGAGTCTTATCTACAGGAAAAAGGTTCCATGCCCTCTCTAATGAATATCTTCCTGAGATATGGAGAGAAGTCTCTTCAGCTCTAGTTATGGAGAATGTTTGGCTCCAGCTCAGAACTCCTACTCCCGATCTTGAGCTTCAAAGGTATGCTATTGTTGTATATAAAACCCACTATAATTAGGTGTTTTGTGGAAAAATATATTAGATACTTTTTACTAAGACAAATTGAGGTTCTGTTTGATGAAAAGCTTTATCAAAGCTCAGTTTAAGACTGTAGTGGGTGTGTATTCTCATATGTCAATCTTTCTCTGTGTTCTTTTTATTCTGCCGAGGGCCTGTGCTGTTCTGACTAAGCTAGCTGCATGGCGAGCACAAGGCGAGACATAACAGTTTGGGTGCTTGATAGCCTTGTTTGCTTGTTGATTTCTAAGGAATGACATCAATATTTGGTAGAGATGTATCTCATCTAGGTCATGGGATCAACCAAGTGATAATTTGGCGGCCCACACCCTCACAACCACCATCACCCTTTTGCCCATTGTCACCCCCTCAACCTGCTGGGCTACCCATGCCCTCTGCAGGCCCTCCCTCTAGTCTCTCTCTCCCTCCCTCCCTTTTCCACCCTTCTTCACTGTTCTCTCCAGGCTTGCCCTCTCTGTCCCTATCTTGCCTCCTGTCTCTCTCATCACTCTCTCCGATTGCTCTTCCCCAGTCGCATTTCATATGGTCCCTTAAACGGCCCTTTGACTGCCTGGCATTAGCATAACCACTAACCTCGCTAACAGTCCCATGGCCGTCGCCTCATGTTAATTCACTGAGAGTTAGCTCCTATCTCCCAGCTCTAGGCACCACACTACTTCCTAATGAGAGAAGACACTGCTCTGGGTGATGCAAGGCTGCATTAGCACTCAACCAAACAGGGAGACGCGCACAGGCGTGCTCATACACACACGCACCTACACACACACTCAGACGCACTGACGCTGTTCTCTGTGTACTGTCTGATGAAGAGCTTGTCAAATCATGAGTTCTCTTGAGAGGTGGTTATGATGAAGATACCACTAAATGTGGCTATTAGCCACTTTTTGCCTCTTGTAATGTACTGGACTGTATTAGCCAGATGTAAGCATAGACCAATCAGCCTTAAACCTTATGTTTACACAATATAGGACTGTATCTCTCCATCCAACTGGGTTTGAGTCATTTATACTGAACAAAAATATAAATGCAACATACAACCGTTTCAAAGATTTTACTAAGTTACAGTTCCTATAAGGAAATCAGTCAATTCAAATAAATTCATTAGGACCTAAATCTATGGATTTCACATGACTGGGAATACAGATACCTTAAAAAGAATCAGAAAACCAGTCAGTATCTGGTGTGACCACCGTTTGCCTCATGCAGCACGACTCATCTCCTTCGCATAGAGTTGATCGGGCAGGGGATTGTGGCCTGTGGAATGTTGTCCCACTCCTCTTCAATGGCTGTGGGGAGTTGCTGGATATTGGCGGGAACTGGAACACGCTGTCGAACATGTCGATCCAGAGCATCCCAAATGTGCTCAATAAGTGACATGTCTGGTGAGTATGCAGGCCATGGAAGAAGTGGGCCATTTTCAGCTTCCAGGAATTGTGTACGGATCCTTGCGACATGGGCCCGTGCATTTTCATGCTAAAACATGAGGTGATGGCGGCAGATGAATGGCACGACGATGGGTTTCAGGATTTCATCACGGTGTCTCTGTGCATTCAAATTAAATGGAATAAAATGCAATTGTGTTTGTTGTCCGTAGCTTATGCCTGCCCATACCATAGCCCCACTGCCACCATGGGGCACTCTGTTCACAACGTTGACATCAGCAAACCGGTCGCCCACACAACGCCATAAACGTGGTCTGCGGTTGTGAAGCCGGTTGGACGTACTGACAAATTCTCTAAAACAACATTGGAGGTGGCTTATGGTAGAGAAATGAACATTCAAGTCTTTGGCAACAGCTCTTGTGGACATTCCTGCAGTCAGCATGCCAATTGCACACTCCCTCAGCTTGAGACATCTGTGGCATTGTGTTGTGACAACTGCACATTTTAGTGGCCTTTTATCGTCCCCAGCGCAAGATGCACCTGTGTAATGATCATGCTGTTTAATCAGGTTATTGATATGCCACACCTGTCAGGTGGATGGATTCTCTTGGCAAAGGAGAAATGCTCACTAACAGGGATGTAAACAAATTTGTGCACAAAATTTGAGAGAACTATTTATTCTGTGCATATGGAACATTTCTGTGACCTTTTATTTCAGCTCATGAAACATGGGACCGACACTTTACATGTTGTGTTTATATTTTTGTTCAGTGTACATGTGGAACTAATCTCCCCACTCCAATGACCTTGTCCGTTGGAACCCGCCACCATCTTGTAAAACAATTGGTTACCATGGATATATCGTGTTGAGGTATTGTCAGTTTATTGGGGAACAGGATTTAATTAGCAGTGACTGCTTACAGAAGTGAAGGGCCAGGGAGAGTTCCAGTGAGATAGGACTGAAATGACATCACGTTCAAAAAGTGTTCTTAAAAAATGATTTTATTGGTGTCGTGCAGCAGCCCAATCTGTGATGGCCATTAAGACTTTTCTGTAATGGTTTACAAGCTGTTGAAGAGTGTGCACGATATTTAGAATGAGAAAAGGTTGTCATTAACGTTTGGGTCTAGGCACAACAGCATGACTGTGAACTGGGTTTTCTGTCTGTTTTAAGACATATTTAAGATATTGCACAAGAGCCAATAGAATAGTCAACTCAGAGTGAGAGATGATGGGAATTAATATGGTTGCGTTCTATAGGCTCTTTCCTGTTAAACAGACGATGTCACACAAGTGGATCAGATTAGTATATTTAAAACGGTGGTGGAAAAAGAACTTGCCCTATTTGCAGGAGAAGCAGAGAAAGTTATATCAAATCCTATTTGCTGTTACAGCTCTTAAGCTGGAGTCAGACTAAATATTTGAGCGTTGTGCGTTTTTGTATCTTTTCTTTGTTTTACAGTGCGGAGTGTGGGCCACATGGGAATCCAGCCATACCGCCTGCGCCTGGCCCCAGCACTGTCTGGCTCTCCTCTCTGTGAATATAAGTCAATGGGGCCGGAGATTGCGCAGAAGACGTTTTCAGACCAACCATAATATAAAAACATTGCCCCATTCACTTGATTCCTGTAAGACCACATTCCAATGCTCAGAATTTCTTAATGCCCTCATTTCAACTTCAAGATTGGAATAAAACCATCTATTAATTCAGGTAGCATGCACATAAATATGTGGAATGTGCTTTCAACAAAAGAGGAAGTGGCAACGTGACTTTTCGCCCATTGACTTAAATCCTCCATTGTTCTCATGGGCTTTGTCTAGAGGTATGTATATATGTACAGTACTGTATGCTTCAGCAATGCTGAAATCAAGACCAGTTAACTTTTGAGGATATTGACACACAGAGGAGTTAGCTGTAGCTTTTTGCCTTTTGTTAAGAATGTACAGTGCCAGAAGAATAGCCCTGACTGTTGATAGCTGGGGATTACGACATACCTGATCAACACAGTAGGTATTCTAATCTTCTTACCATCACCCTAGTGGGTGTTTAATGATTAACTTTAGTTCTAAATGAAAATAAATGGATGTTTTTGAGTCTTAGGAGTGAGAGTTAGAAGTATGTGTACAGTAATGGGGAGGGACTTGGATGAGTTAGATAAGTTAGAAGTTAGATAAGGTCTTGTTAAGGTGAATTGATGGAGAAACCATAACAGGATGTAGACTTTAACCAAGGGGAGGAATTTGACATGGCTGTCTCTGTGAAGCTAAAATTCCTGGTTCAGGCCTCATGTTAGGGCCTGGTTAGTGGACCAGGACAGATTGTTTCCAAGCCTCAGTGCCAATGCCTAAACAGATGATTATTAACCAGGATGACTGGTGCTGGAATCAAGACCAGAACCAGGACCCCATCCAAAACTACAACCTTCCTTAGAACTGAACAGTCCCGGTCATTGTCAGGACAATAGCCATGAACTAACTACGATTGCCTAAGACAATAATCTTTAACTAGAACAGACAATGCTATGGGGGCTTGTCTTCCTGTGCTCCTCACATGGTACCATTTCCATAATCATGTTTTTAATAATTCTCTGGAAATTCAATCTGCATGTGGTGAAGAAAAAAACACCCCAAAACACTGTTGAACTAGCTTGACTGGTTCCAGAGTTTTATATGGTGATACTATTAACATCAAGGCTCCTCAGAATAGCATTGACAATATTTTGAGGAATGGCAACACATTGCACACATGTAATTACAATTATTATTAAATGGGGACGGTCACATAGTGATGATGCATACCTGTCTCTTTCATACTCCGGATATAGGGTGTTAATTTTTGGACTCAGTTTAATAAGGAATTAGGTTATTTGTGTAGCAGAAAGCAGGTATCCATTTAGAGAGACTCCTCGTGTGTGCAGTAAACAAACCTGGCTTCACACGGAGCTGATCTGATGCTACAACAACCAGGGTCTTTAGTATGTACTCATGCACCCCCCCTTTCACTAGTATCTTATTTGATCAGGTTACTACCCCAAACACACACACACACCACTGGCCAATAGCGTGGCTGAGCACAGGTGCAAGACATCCATGCATTGGCTCCACATTTCGCTTCCTGACTCAAACCTTCCCTCAACAGCAGATGCTGCACCCCTACTCATCCAAATAATGCCCCCCCCCCCTCCACTTCTTCTCTCCAGGCTCTCTTTGATTACAGAATGAGTCTTGTATGTGTTTAGATGAGCTCACTGGAGAATGTCTGTAATGTTTCCAGAATGTTCTATCATCCTCCCCCTCAGCGCAGGACTCTGCCAATGGAGCATCGATGCTCCTAGCTTCCACAGACCAACATGGAGGACACGTACAGTAGGCCTAGTCTCTGATAACAGGACTCGATTGATTAGTTTGGATTTTGCTTGCTTTTTTTGACCACACTCGTTTTTAGATTAAGCAAAGTTACAGTATGGTTATGGTTCCAGGCATGTCTCCCAATATAGCACATAATTTTTTTAGGACCAATGTAATCTTATCTTGTTGTTTACTAAACAAGAATATTCTGTACGGGTCTGTCTACATTTGTGATGCCAAAACACGTAAGCCTGCGGCTGAAGTATGCTTACACTATGATCAAGCTTTGGAACTGTGTAGTGAAGGACTAAAGTGTGAAAATAGGTGTGATGAGAGGTGAGAGAGGGATGAAATGTCAGCTTCACCAAGGTGGGAGTTGTGTGAAATGTGAATAAAGCGGAAATGAAAGAAGAAGAGCGAGCACGTGGGACAACACATGGGTTGGAAAGCAGCGTCGGTGATGTGTATATGAGGAAGAGTGGACGTGTGTGTGTGTTAATGAACACTGACAGCCTGTGAAAGCTCCTTAATGAAGACCTCATATATGGAGCCGCCTCAGCCTTGCCATAGCGTATGTGTGCCTTATAGGATTACTGGACTCAGCTGCTTAAAGAGAGCCATCTTTCATTCCATTACACACTGATATATATATATATATATATATATATATATATATATACACACACACACAGGTCTATTTCAGGTTTAACACAGAGTGACATGCTGTAAACCTGACACACTGATGAACGTCCACCACCCAATGATGAATGGTCCACCACCCAAAGGATACCCAGCCAACTTGACACAACTGTGGGAAGCATTGGAGTCAACATGGGCCAGCATCCCTGTGGAACGCTTTCGACACCTTGTAGAGTCCATGCCCCGAAGAATTCAGTCTATTCTGAGTGGAAAAGGGGGTGCAGCTCAATATAAGGAATGTGTTCCTAATGTTTTGTGCACTCTGTGTATAGCCCTGTGTACATAATTTCTAGATGAACTTCAAACATCTGTATTAGGGGAGATATGTACTGTATGAGAAGAATTGGGACTGTGAAATTGGTGCAGGTTGAATCGGAATGGACAGCGCAAGAGAGGGACAGAGAAAGAGATGGGATATACCATGGAAGTGCTAGGTGTTTAGAGTTACTTACAGAATTATTTGACATAATTCCTTGCTTAAGCTAGCCCTTAGTGTCACGACTCCTACCGTAGGTAGCTCCCCCTCCTGTTCGGGTGGCGCTCGGCGGTCGTCGTCGCCGGCCTACTAGCTGCCACTGATTCCATTTTCCCCCTTTTCGTTTATTGTCTGCACCTGTTTTTGGTTTGGGCTGATTAGCTGGGCTATTTTAGCCAGGAGGCCCGCCTGCTCTGTGTGCGGGATTATTTGTTTGCTGTATTGCTTCTGTATGCACGCTCATTTGTATTTTGAGGTGCGAGTGCGTATGTTGCACCGACCTGTTTTGTCCCATGTGTTTGGGCACTTTGGTTTTTGTGTGCGCTCTAGTTCGCTGTTGGGGCGGCTTGTGTTTTGCCGTTGTGTGTTGAATAAATAACACTACCCTGCATTCTCTGCCTCCAGCTCCTGACTCTGCACCCACTACGCCCTAGCGCTACACTTAGATGGTTATCAGACCATTGAACAGTGATGGAAAAAGTACTCAATTGTTATACTTGAGTAAAAGTAAAGATACCTTAATAAAAAATAACTCAAGTGAAGGTCACCCAGTAAAATACTACTTGAGTAAAAGTATAAAAGTATTTGGTTTTAAATATACTTAAGTATCAAAAGTAAAAGTATAAATCATTGCAAATTCCTTATATTAAGCAAACCAGACAGCACAATTGTCTTGTTTTTTTATTTATTTACGGATAGCCAGGGGCACACTCCAACACTCAGATATAATTAACAAACAAAGCATTTGTGTTTAGTGAGTCCGTCAGATCAGAGACAGTAATGATGACCAGGGATGTTCTCTTGATAAGTGTGTGAATTGGACCATTTTCATGTCCTGCTAAGCATTTAAAATGTAATGAGTACTTTTGGGTGTCAGGGAAATGTATGGAGTAAAAAGTACATTCTTTTCTTTAGGAATGTAGTGAAGTAAAAGTAAATGTTGTCAAAAATATAAATAGTAAAGTAAAGTACAGATACTGAAAAAAACGCCTTAAGTAGTACTTTAAAGTCATTTTTACATAAGTACTTTACACCACTGCCATTGAATGACAGTTAGTGATGAGGTGAGAGGAGGCAGGGGAGACTGTTTGTTGTGGGAAGTTGTCTACATGACTCCAGGAATTCAGTGTTCTTCTCTTGCAGTCTTAGCTACTGTAGGTGGGCGTTTATTTTTTACCCCACACATTCAACTCAATGGGTTATCAATGTGCCAAGATGCACATAGATGAGTCTGTAAATAGAACAAACCAATCTTTGTTAATTGTAAATCAACTCTAAATAAAGAGAATAGCCCAACCCTGATGTTAATGGTTCATTCATAATGACAGCCATTTCCTTAATTGTTAAAAGACGTGACCAGTGCTGTCATTTTGTACACAGGTTGTGTGTGTGTGTGTGCATGCATGCATGCTGTGTGCGATGTGTTGTGTGTGTTTACTGGCTGATATGTTATGAAATTGTTGTGGTCCGCCCTTCAGTAAAGTAGTGCCCAGGGATCGTATTGGTAAACAGTAACTTGATGCCAATGAAGACTTTGGAATCTAATTTAAATGACGGAATATCATGTCATATAACATATTGCTTGATTTTAAAAAGAGCTGTAGCATCTGCTTAATATAAAATCACTATACCAGTCAACAGTGGTTAAGTGCCCAGGCCCATGCCGTTGGCAAATTACGTGAAAATGTATTTTGTTGAAAGTGTGTTAAACATGACGTGATGGTAACATTGTTTAGTTGTGAGATTTGTTTGCGTGACTCAGGTCCCTTCCTTCAGAGCGCCAACAAGTGTTGATGAAGATGGTGGTCTTTTTTGGATTAAAGCAAGTGTGAAACATCACTGACCCAAATAGTTGCCTTATCCGCCATCTGAAAGTGACAAACAAAACTCAGAGAGAACTCAAAGCACCTCTCTTCAATGACAGAGAACTTGTCTACGAGAGAATGTGTCCCTCTATGTACAGTGCCTTCAGAAACGATTCATATCCATTGACTTATTACACATTTTATTGATGCAGCCTGAATTCAAAATGGATTCAATTGTTTGTTTTCTTCACCCATCTACACACAATACCCCATAATGACAAAGTGAAAACATTTTTTTAGAAATGTTTGCTCATTTATTGAAAAATGAAGTATATCAATATTTCATTTACATAAGTATTCACACCCCTTTGCTATGACACTCCAAATTGAGCTCAGGTGCATTAAATTTCCTTTGATCATCCTTGACATGTTTCTACAACTTGATTGGAGCCCACCTGTGGCCAATTCAATTGTTTGGACATTTAAAAAGAAACACACCTGTTTAAATAAGGTCCCACTGTTGACAGTGCATGTCAGAGCAGAAACTATACCATGAAGTCCAACAAACTGTCCGTAGATCTCTGAGGTAGAATTGTGATGAGGCATATACCTGGGGAAGGGTATAAAACAATTTATAGTGTTGAAAGTTTCCAAGAAGGACCTTGGTCAGGAAAGTGACCAAGAACCCAATGACCACTCTGACAGAACTACAGAGTTCCTTGGCTGAGATGGGAGAACCTGCCAGAAGGACAATAGTCTCTTCATCACTTCACCAATCTGGGCTTTATGGGAGAGTGACTAAACGGAAGCCACTCCTGAAAAAGAGGCACATGACAGCACACCTGAAGTTTACAAAAAGGCAGATGAAAGACTGAGAGCATAAGGCAAAAGATTCTGTGGTCTGATGAGACAAAAATGTATCTCTTTGGCCTGAATGCAAAGTGCTATGTCTGGAGAAAGTCAGCCACAGCACATCACCCATCTAACACAATGTCTACTGTGAAGCATGGGTGATGGCCGCATCATGCTATGGGGAGGCTTTTCAGCGGCAGGGACTGGGAGATTGGTAAGGATAGAGGGAGCAATGAATGGAGCCAAACATTGGCAAATCCCTGATGAGAATCTGCTTCAGAGTGCAAACGGCCTTATACTGAGGGCGAAGAGCTACGTTCCAACAGGACAATGACCCCAAGCATACAGCCAAACCAATGCTGGGATGGCTTCAGAATAAGAATGTGAAAGCCCCTGAGTGGCACAGCCAAAGCCCAGACTTGAATCCCATTGAAAATCTGTGGAAAGACTTGAGGATTGCTGTTCACCGCCGTTCCCCATTTTACTTAACAGAGCTTGAGAACCTGAGCAAACCTGAGCAAATTTCTGTATTTAAATTTCAATACATTTCCACAAATTTCTAAAAACATGTTTTCACTTTGTCATTATAGGATAGTGTGTGTGTGTGTGTGTGTGTATAGACCTACATGTCATAGATGTTTATAATGTACGTGCATCTCTGAGGACAGCTTCAGCCAGATCACGTCCATCTGTTTTTGTTTTCCTGCTTTAAGGAATTTGCTGTTTGATAAGTGTTTGTTGTTTACCAACTGCGAAGACTAGAATGAGGACAAGCATTTAACTAGTCACCATACATTGGCTCTGTTTGTGTGTGTAAACAAGGTTGTGTCTGTTCTGGTTTTACACACACATCATGGTCTATGGTTGTTTCAAATAAAGTGTTAGAAAAAATGGTTGGATCGGTCAAAATGGGAAGTCTGAGGAACACTACAGCGTAAGACCGGATTCCACCGTCTCTCCACAATGCTCTCTGGCAGCCTCTGTAGTCCAAGTATGCACCCTGTTTGCCGACCCTCAGGCCCACGTAACGGTTACATTATGGAAGAAACAAATCAAAGTCCTCTATTAAAGTAAACTCCTATCCTCTTGTTTTCCCAGGATTCAAGACAAAAATCTCCTCTGTTATGAAAGGATGTCAGTTCATGTGGTATATACTGTAATGTAATCCAGTAGTTTCTAACCTAATCCTTTTTTTTATGACCTAATCTTGTGATTGCAATTGAGGTTTGGGAAAACAATTGACCTGGCTCAGGGTAGGAGATTACTAGAATACTTTAACTTAGAAACCCTGGGTCTCTCAACTTTTGACAGAGGTTATACAAGGACAATCTGCTGTTAGATTATTCATATCTAGATAGTCTTACAGTACTTCATGAGGCACACGTTCCCTCTTGGGTGATTGTCATTCAGCAACAAGCAACATTTCTCAGCAATTCAAACCACAGAACTCCACTTTACCACCCCTTTAACACATTTCCACAATGTTCCTCTGACATTCATGCTTGACCGGAGGTTGCTTTCATGTAGCGGCAGCAACCAGGGTCCCTGAGGGGATCTTGTGGAGAGGAGACAGGTGGAGGTTAGCTCTATGTTACGCTAAGCACCGCTAACTCCTAGCCGAGGGCTAGTTTCAGCCACAGAGCCGAGGCATTTAGAATGAATTTAGTTGAGGAAGGAAACGGCCCGGCTGATCTCCTTTCTGCCTCTCGCTCTGATGACTTGTACTGGTTGTGTAATGGGTGGATATACAGCTGATTGTATTTCCCACATATTTAGCTATGAGGGGTTTGGACGGGGAGGCTTTATGTAACAGCATAGAGAGAGGGCATAGAGAGATACACTGTCCCTTAATGGCCCTTTGTTGCAGGCTACTGAATCTGGGAGAAAAATGGCAAGATTTGTTGGGTTGACCCTCTACTCTCCCAATACACATACACTAACATGCACTAATACACATGCATGCACACACACACACACACACACACACACACACACACACACACACACACACACACACACACACACACACACACACACACACACACACACACACACACACACACACACAGACACACACACACACACACACATTTGTTTTACTATCCTTATGGGGACTAAACAATTGATTCCCATTAAAAATCCTATTTTCCCTAACACCTAGCCCGAATTATAATCGTAACTGCCTAATTGTAACCCTAACCCCTAATCCTAAAATAACCTTTTTCCTTGTGGGGACCGGCGAAATGTCAGAATGTTCCTTGTTTTACTATCCTTGTGAGGACTTCAGGTCCCCACAAGGATAGTAAAACATTTTTTACATTTTTACATTTTAGTAATTTAGCAGACGCTCTTATCCAGAGCGACTTACAGTAGTGAATGCATACATTTCAATTCCCAAAAACACACACACAAACAAACCTATACATATACATTGTGGCGGTGCCAAGGCAGGGCAAAGGGTTGTGGGAGTTTGAGAGTCGAGAGGGCACACAGTAGGGGAGTCCGGTCAGTCGCCATATGTTTTTAAACTCAGGCTGGGGGATGATGGGAAAAGAACAGCATGTTTCACCGCCCTCTGTTCGTCTCCTAGTGCCACTTCCTGCTGACCCACCGTACAGTACAACAGTACATACACAAACACTGCTGTAGGGAGGAATGCTGTTTATGTCATAGAGCTTCTGCAATATTTACTTACACAGGAGGACATATACAGCATCTGAAACAAGTACCAGTTAATTAAGGGAAGGCCATGGCTCCTGTAATGTAACTGAGACAGGATGCTTTGAATAATGACAGATAAACAACATAACACCTTCATGAGAGTCGAACAACACCGTCGTAAGCAGTGAACACCTCTACATCTGTAGAAGCAGTGAATAACACTTTCTTTAGCTAAACATGAGCAGTCATCATCATGATCATGTAAGCATGTGCCATCAGCATTATGTTGGTGCCATACAGCCACCCCCTATATTGGACTCCCCTCAGTCATCAATTCTGCTGTGGCTTACCACCTTTGAATTATATGGTTGTTTGTCAGAGTATGTCATCCCCTTCCATTGCTTTCATATAGACTCAGAGGTTTGACTTACACTCTGTGTTTCTTTTAGTATTCATCTATGTATTTGCCCGTCGGTGGTGTCTTCACAACCCATTCTGTAAAACAATAACATCAGATGGCTAAGGCCATTACCATGAGGAGAAAGCATCTGTGTGTGTGTGATGTTGTTGAATGTGACTTGGATGTTACATAACAAAATGTCTTCCTTCATGCATAGGCAATGTTTTGCTTGAAACCACAGTTAAGATTGTGTTTGGTCACACCGTCACTTATCCTAATTAGGGCAGTCGTTTCTAACTTGCATCTCTGTCCTTTCTTCTCCTGCCTTCCTCTTAGCCAATCAATGGGCTGTTTTTAGCTACCCTCTCAGCCAATCAACAAGCTGTTTTTGGAGTGGCCACAAGTTGGGGTTTCCTGGAGGAGTTTGGGATTGTGGTTAACTTGATTGGTGCCTTCTGGATGTATGTGACTATATATACCCTGCAACACACCCAAAATACAGCCACATCAGAAATGCAGAGCAGAGAAGTAAAGAGAGCCCAACATACCACTGACACTTCCGAAACCCATCATACACAGAGGGAATTGCTTTATAAAAAGATCTTTGTGCCTCCTGATTTATACATATGTGTGTGGTAGTTTTATATATAATGTATAGCAACAGTAGCATACTTGCTATAACCGAGAGCTCATATGCTGATGGAGACTTGGTATTTAACAAACTATCCAGGGACCCATCTAAATGCATTTGGTACACATTCAACCGTTTATACTGAGGAGAGTGTGGGGTTAGCAGATGATCGAAAGGGGGGGGCTATACATAACCATGGACACGTAGACTCTGTCTAGAGACATCATCATCAGCCACCATAAACAACAACAACATGGGGCTGAGTCTCTCCCTCTCCTCTACTCTCCCCATCCCCCCTTCCCTCCCTCCCCCTGGGTGAATTAGATCTGCTCTATTTCACCATGATACACACAGGTCTCCAGACCTCACTACCCTCCTCTCCTGCTCAGGGCTTCCCCATCTGGGGTCTACCGTGCTGAGGGCAAGGGGACTGGATTCAGCCTGGGCTAGGTCTGGCTGGTCTGGGCTTTGCTGGACAAAAAGCTTTATAGTAGTTGAGGACTTTAAAAGTAGAGGACTGTTTCCACCAGGGAATCCCAATGATCCTACTACATTTATTCTAATGGCATCTTCAAGGACCTCCTACAGAGTGACCTCCAGAAATCAACTCAGCTACATGTTCAATGTAGTGCAAATATTTTCAAGGTCATTATGTGGATTCACTTCAGAGCGAGCGTTACGGACATAGGGATATTTTTAGAGTTGGGTAAAGCAAGGTCCTGGTGCCACACATAGCTTAGTGGTGGGTTCACTGCCAGTCCCAAAGGAATTCCTTGGCATTGCCCAACATCTGCCTTTTTCCAGATTTGTGGAGCTGTGGTTTTGATTGCCTGTGTGTTGGGTTTGGCTACTAGCGGGATAGGGTGAAGATATCCTGCCTGATCTGCTCTCTGAGTCTGAGGCTCTCCTGTTAATGGAGTGTGTGTGTGTGTGTGTGTGTGTGTGTGTGTGTGTGTGTGTGGTGTGTGTGTGTGTGTGTGTGTGTGTGTGTGTGTGTGTGTGTGTGTGTGTGTGTGTGTGGGGGGGGGGGGGGGCGTGTAAACATCCACAGACATCGTGGTTGAGAGGAGACCAGAGAGAGGCCAACAGGTGTGGAAAAGTTTCGTTCTTACCTTCATAAATCTCATTTGGGAGCATTAAAACAGGAGCACGCAATTGTTACTCTTCAAAAGGGATAACGGCAATACCCTGAACATGGATGAAGTTCATGCTGTGAGGCAGATGGGTGGTGATAGAGCTGTAATGCTAGCTAGCGCTCACCACACTGACAGACAGCGTAATGAGAGAACACTGCCACCGAGGTGATGCTTTTATGACCATATATGGCAAAAGCCTCTGCTGCCTCGTCTAATAAAACAGATAGTGTTTGGATGAGCCGTTGCATTTGGATCATCACACACACACACTTTTGCAAAAGACAGATGTCCAAGGGTGCTATAGGGAATGTTGAATGTGTATCATTATTAATAACATTATAATGAAGAAACCCAATGATGTGAGTAATGCCGTAAAATACAAATACCTCAAACTATAGTAGCTCACTGAAGAGCGATTTTCTATTAACCAGCATCCAAAGCTTTTGTATCCATCAGTTTCGGACCACAGTGGGTACCTAGTTTATTACTGATATCCACAGTGTCTTTAGTCAAAACACAACTTTTCTATGTTCTGGGTAGTAGTCTGAATAACAGATTTATGACAATAATTCAAGATGTTGCATGTTCTTTCGTAAGTGAAGAGTTCTATAAGCCTAGAATAATTTACTGTGGATGAAGTATTTATTTGACCATGAGCATGCGAGTGCCCCCTTTTCCACATCGAAATCATCAAAGAAACTGCTGGAATACATGCAGGTAAATCACATTATTCTTGAGTCTCGAGAGCAGCATGTAAATCTGTCATACAGAACAGACAGTGTTGAAGTAGGACATTACAGAATTATTATAATATATTTTCAGTTATGGCCTATATTTTTACGGTACATCAAGGTACCGTAAATGCGATGTAAGAGAGGTTAGTGTGTTGAGGTATGTGCTGGCTGTTTAATCATCCTAAACATACACTTCAACATAGTGAGTGTTCATATTGAGTTGCACCCCCTTTTGCCCTCAGAACAGCCTCAATTGGTTGGGGCATGGACTCTACAAGGTATCGAATGCGTTCCACAGGGATACTGGCACATGTTGACTCCAATGCTTTCCACAGTTGTGTCAAGTTGGCTGGATGTCCTTTGGGTGGTGGACTATTCTTGACAGACACAGGAAACTGTTGAGAGTGGAAAAACCCAGCAGCGTTGCAGTTCTTGACACACTCAAACCGGTGCGCCTGGCACCTACTACCATACCTCATTCAAAGGCAACTTAAATCTTTTGTCTTGCCCATTCACCCTCTGAACGGGGCACATACAAAATCCATGCCTCAGTTGTCTCAAGGCTTAAAAATCTGTCTCCTCCCCTTCATCTACACCAGGGATTCCCAGACTTTTTTGGCCCACGACCCCAACCATGTGAAAATAATTTTAATTGAGGCTATGGCAGTCAATTGCAAAACATTCTTATATAAAAAAGAGAATGTACCCCCTTTTTCTCCCCAATTTCTCTCCCTCATCGCTGCAACTCCCCAACGGACTCGGCAGAGACGAAGGTTGAGTCATGCGTCCTCCGAAATATGACCCGCCAAGCTGTGCTTAAGACTCACTCACTTAACCTGGAATCCAGCTGCACCAATGTGTTGGAGGAAACACTGTTCAACTGACGACTGAAGTCAGCCTGCAGGCGCCCGGCCCACCACAAGGAGTCGTTAGTATGCGATAAGCCAAGTAAAGCCCCCCCGGCCAAACCCTCCCCTAAACCGGACTACGTTGGGCCAATTGTGTGCCGCCCTATGGGACTTCCAGTCACGGCCAGTTGTGACACAGCCTGGGATCGAAAACCCAGGCTGTAGTGACGCCGCAACACTGCGATGCAGTGCCTTAGACCACGGCGCCACTCAGGAGGCCCAATTGCAAAACATTCTAACAGTATTTCTGATTGTATTCTCAACTCATCATCATATATATTTAATGTGGGGCTATGACAATAAATTGCTAATTAGTCTGACATAACTTCGGGGGTGTGGTCGACAGTGCGCACCGCATCTCTCCTGTCACATCCAACCTGGATAGATATTTGTTTTTAATGCAGTCGAGAACACTGAATCAGCATACCACGAGTTGTAATGCTCGGAGGGAGACGGCACAGTATTCCCTTTGAATAAGGAACCAAAACTCCTCAATAGTGACCCATAAATGCATTGTCTGCAGCATTCAGTCACATGACAGCTCAATCAGCTGTTCCATTTCACATACTACTTATCTGTAGATGTATTTTTTGTACTTCCCCTGCATGCTTGCGTTCAGTTTGTTTCCCAAATGTGTCTGTTACATAGAGGCAAGGAGACACGTTTTATTTTCATTACACAGACAGTCAACAAAGTCTGTTTTTTACATCCATTGCGAATGACAACAGTTTCTCTCTCAATGCGGAAAAAAGATTTCCAACACTCCCCCTCGATAACCACCAAGCTTCGGTATGAAATAGAACATTGTCATGATCTGATCCCATATCTCCACATAGTTTTGCGAACAGGCGTGTGCAATGTAGTTTACAATCAAAGTTACCTGGTGCATAGTTCTGAGTTCTGTGCTCAGCTCTTTTGTTGCCAGTTGCTCTCGGTGTATCTATTATAGCTCAGTGGGTGTATCATACAATGCGTCCACATGGCAGAGGGAGACACATTCATAACTAGACTGCAGAAGCCTGCCCCCCGTCCCGTTATAGATAGAGCCCCATCTGTGCAAAAGCCCACCATTCGATCCCATGGAATGTGTTTTTCGTCACTAAACAGTAGCCACGCAGCACACTGAACATCCCCCGTGCCGTTTCATGCTCAGGAATCGTGAGACAGAACAATATGTCCTCATGAATTGCATCCCCTGACATGTAGCCAACAAATGTCAACGCATGGACATCTCGGCTCTCACAGCTAACGTCCATTTGGAGAACATAAGCTGGGGAGTTTGAGTCGTTCAGCCAGTTTCCTCTTTATTGCTAGCTATAGCATCAATTCTTAGTTTCACAGTGTGATCTGACAAAGGTATTGATGTGAGTTTCTGTTCTTCTGCTGGCGGCCTCCTCACACATTGTTTTGACCATGTCAATTGCCGCTGGGAATATCAAAGTCTCTGCAATAATGTGTGGTTTCATAGTGTAACGGGCTCAGCCATTCACCGTGGGAATAATTCAAGTGCAACGGTCAAGTGCGGCCTTTTCCCATGATCTAAGAGCACTCTCTGGTTTGAATAATTTTCATTTCGATTTTTAAGGTTAACCACATTACAATGATTTATAGTGTTATAATAAATATTTATATTATAATATAAATATTTTTTTTACCAGGATTTTGGAAATTCTACATCAGAGAGTGAAAGTAATTTTTGGCAGTAAACCATTACTCAACTTTGACACTGTGTAAACAAACCTGTTACCTCTATTTTCAAATAACACAAAATGTCCAATGTGATGAATTTGCTGCTACACGAACGATTCAAACACATGTCTGGATTTTTAGTACAGTCATCTGAAAACTGTAAACAAGTTTATTTCCATTCATGGCAAGTTTACTTCAGCCTGCCTGACAGAGTGCTGCTCTATAGGGGGGAATGGCTGGCAGTGATGTTTTGAAATAGGCCACAGCACAAGAAACGGTATTTCCAGAGTATTTCCCTGAACCAGAGAATTGGAGTGAGGGGCCATGCGAGGTGCTGGCAGGGAGAGGAGGATTGCAGTTGACAGAGAAGGAGTGCTGGGCTGGCCCTCCAAGCAGAAATGAGTCATCATCAGCCTCGTGCCTGGCTGGTTGGGCTTATGTCCCTCTGTCATAGAGAAACCTCTACCCATACTGTACACACGCGCAATATTCCTCAAAGGGACTGGACCCCTCCTTCTCTTTTCCTTATTTAAGTTCTCTCTCTCTTTCCTCTCTCCTCTCTCCTCTCTGACTTTGCTTCAACTATTTCAGGTCAATTGGGATCAAATTATTTCCCCAGTATCAGCAAAATTGGGGTGAAAAACATATTCTGACCCATTTCTTCTGACATTTACTAGATGTTGTGAGGACAAGCCATGTGTCTCTTAACCACACTAAAGTGTACTACTACCCAACTATCAGTTTGTTTCTGCAAAAGATAACTAGCAATGTTATGTATCAGTATGTGTATGCTTAGGTCATTTCACCTATGACATTTGTGATGTTTTTAATGACCAATCACGCTGGGTTAGCCAGCTGATTTGATATTCTCCCCTACTGATTATTGATGGCTGCCCGCCTGGCTTTAGCATGCTAGGCTATTGTCTCCATTGCAGATGAATAGCCCTGATTAACGCTTCGAGCCAGCCAAGTTAGCAGATGATGCCAATTCTCCCATTAGCACTGAAGCCAGAGAGCCTCTCTCACAAAGGGGGCTAATTTGCAACATCATGATGGCTGTTATAGATAGATTAGATTAACGAGACCCTGCATCATATGTCAGCCATGGAGAGGATTGAACCCAACAGAAATGCATCTACAGCCCCAGAATTAGGTCAGCAACACGCTAGCAGCATGCAGCTTAGGGAGAATATAAACGGATAATAAAATCATGATGGTGATAACTTTAGCATGCATAAAACCCAATATGGGTCAATGGAAACTGAGTCAGAGCAGGAGCATGGAGTCAGCTTCCAAAGGCCATGCATGATTGGAGTTATTGGCTACTGGCGAGATCAGACGCTAGGGTTTATAGTCTCTCTAAGATTCTTGGTAGTACATTACATTCTGGATCGTGGAAAATGAAATGTGTTCTAATTTATAATTTTATGTGATAGATTAGTGGTGTTCCTAACGATAATTTAACATAAATTACTGCTTGGGGACATCATGTATGTATGTTCTTAATAGATGTGTGAGAGGGAGTGCTGACAACAGAAGCAGATAACTAGATTATATCAATCAGTGTGATTACTGCCAGTGCCAGCCTGCTGCGTGCCCTGTACCAAACATTAGGCACAACAGTCAGTAGTCACGACTGCTTTTGTTTTTATGCAGAACACCCCTCAAGATTACTCAGAAGACTCTTCTCTCCTCACCTGCTCTTTTACAAGGTTCCCTCAGGTCACTTGCCTGGTTAAAGAACGATTGAAGGATTGTTATGTTTCGTTCTTTTTTGACGGTCACTAGCTTTGCCAAAGCTGTATCCGTAACTTTTCTATAGACTATAGCATTAAATCATAAGGTATTGTCAACCTATCTCTGCAGAGTATACAGACAACTGTTCAGTGTACTTGTTCTTTAATCAATTCTAAAGAGACATAGGACCACTGGCCTGTAGCTACATAAACATTTCATAACCCCACTACAGTTCTATAGCATAGCCAACTGATTGACGACATACCTTACTGGATGACTGCACCCCTGACTCCCTCCTCCTCTTCTCCCCACCCAATCACAACTCAGGAATGTTAACCTGGAGCGTTGTAGATGACGAATGGCCAAGAGGTCAGGACACCTGTCAGAGGGAATAGACGGCCCCATTGTTCCAACTGACCAATGGAAAGCCAGGGATATAAACTGGTGGAGTGTGGATGTATGGTTGAAGTGTACATACATGAAGGCTTTTTGGTCACTGCATGTATACTTTCAATGCCTAGAAACAGTGGTCCTCTTCTTCCTAAAGTTTACTCTTTCTTGGCCCTGGGTTGAGTGTAATTTCGGTATATTGCCCTCACCCCCCCGCCCTCTCTAACATAATAAAGCTGTAGGTAATAAATGCATTTTCTTAAGAGCAGGTAATGACCATTATGTTGTAAAAATAGGGGTCTCTGTGGAGAGGCCATAAGGAGATACACAGGTCAGACTGTTTGCTGAGGTACGTCAGATGTGGAGGGGTAGCACCATAGGGAATATTAGCCTCTAACAGTGGGAGACAATCATTTGGAATATTTGTCTAATTTTGACGTCAGTATCAATATATTGTTGCATCGGGCGACAGACACAATAACATACCAAACACATACAGTTGAAGTCGGAAGTTTACATACACCTTAGCCAAATACTTTTAAACTCAGTTTTTCACAATTCTTGACATTTAATCCTAGTAAAATTCAGTGTCTTAGGTCAGTTAGGATCAGCACCTTATTTTAAGAATGTGAAATGTCAGAATAGTAGTAGAGAGAATGATTTATTTCAGCTTTTATTTCTTTCATCACATTCCCAGTGGGTCAGAAGTTTACATACACTCAATTAGTATTTGGTAGCATTGCCTTTAAATTGTTTAACTTGGGTCAAACGTTTCGAGTAGCCATCCACAAGCTTCCCACAATAAGTTGGGTGAATTTTGGCCCATTCTTCCTGACAGAGCTGGTGTAACTGAGTCAGGTTTGTATGCCTCCTTAATCTCACACGCTTTTTCAGTTCTTCCCACAAAGTTTCTATAGTACTGAGGTCAGGGATTTATGACGGCCACTCCAATACCTTGACTTTGTTGTCCTTAAGCCATTTTGCCACAACTTTGGAAGTATGCTTGCGGTCATTGTCCATTTGGAAGACCCATTTGCGACCAACTTCCTGACTGATGTCTTGAGATGTTGCTTCAATATATCCACATCATTTTCCTGCCTCATGATGACATATATTTTGTGAAGTACACCATTCTCTCCTGCAGCAATGCACCCCCACAACATGATGCTGCCACTCCCGTGCTTCACGGTTGGGATGGTGTTCTTCGGCTTGCAAGCGTCCCCCTTTTTCCTCCAAACATAAGGATGGTCATTATGACCAAACAGTTCTATTTTTGTATCATCAGACCAGAGGACATTTCTCCAAAAACTACAATCTTTGTCCTCATGTGCAGTTGCAAACCATAGTCTGGCTTTATTATGGCGGTTTAGGAGCAGTGGCTTCTTCCTTGCTGAGCGGCCTTCAGGTTATGTCGATATAGGACTCGTTTTACTGTGGAAATAGTTACTTTTGTATCTGTTTCCTACAGCATCTTCACAAGGTCCTTTGCTGTTGTTCTGGGATTGATTTGCACTTTTCGCACCAAAGTACGTTCATCTATAAGAGACAGAACGCGTCTCCTTCCTGAGCGGTATGATGGCTGCGTGGTCCCATGGTGTTAATACTTGCGTACTATTGTTCGTACAGATGAACGTGGTACCTTCATGTGTTTGGAAATTGCTCCCAAGGATGAACCAGACTTGTGGAGGTCTACAATTTTTTTTTCTGAGGTCTAGGCTGATTTCTTTTAATTTTCCCATGAAAATTAAGCAAAGAGGCACTGAGTTTGAAGGTATGCCTTGAAATACACCCACAGGTACACCTCCAATTGACTCAAATGATGTCAATTAGCCTATCAGAAGCTTCTAAAGCCATGACATAATTTTCTGGAATTTTCCAAGCTGTATAAAGGCACAGTCAACTTAGAGTATGTAAACTTCTGACCCACTTGAAATGTGATACAGTTTAATTATAAGTGAAATAATCTGTCTGTAAACAATTGTTGGAAAAATTACTTGTCATGCACAAAGTAGATGTCCTAACCGACTTGCCAAAACTATAGTTTGTTAACAAGAAATTTGTGGAGTGGTTGAAAAACTAGTTTTAATGACTCCAACCTAAGTGTATGTAAACTTCCGACTTCAACTGTAAGCCCATACCAACCTGTGTGTAACCCAGTAATGCACAAACACACTGCAGTGATAATATCTTGATCCCCCTGTGACTGAGTGATGAGTCCTGTCCTTTTGTCTGTCGTGTCCAGGCAGTGACTCACCTCACCTTTTTGTCTTTTATATGACTCAACCTGTCACCTGCCCTCTTCCAGTTCCTAGGCATAATAACAACCAGACACCCATGAGCAGAGACTCACAGGCTAATGGTACTTACATGTAAACCACATGTCTTTATAAACTTTCCCTCAGCAGATTAACTCTGGCATGTCAAGAATATAGGTTATGTTATATTTACTGCCTGGATAGCAGACAAAAAAGTAATTGCTGGTTCCATATTAAAAGATTTATGATTTTTCCTTTCATTTTGCGGGGCCATAAAACTTCAGTGATGGATAAACACTTTTAGGAAGGAGACAGAGGGAGAGTGAAGAGTTCATCCTACAGATGGACATAAACAAGTTAGAGAGATGGATAGGGTGAGAGGTAGACGAAGGGAGATGGAGAGGGTGAGAGGGGAGAGTGGCAGACATAGGGAGTGAGAGGAGAGCTTTATAGCTTCAGACAGTTATGGCAGAAAGCCAACACAGCCCCCTTATTAAACCCTGAGCTTATAGGGTGAAAGATGATATTCAATAAATGTTTGTCCCCAAAGGACAAGTCATTTGCAAAAATTGCAAGTTCAATGACGTACATACACACACGCACAAAGACTGACAGACATAGGGGAGGAATTTTGAGTTTGAGTTTTTCTGAGAGTGAGATGAAGCAAGAAACAATAGATGTTAGCCTAGCCAGCAGCTTAGCTTGCATGCTGTGATAAAACAATTTCCCAAGTTGGGGTTAATAAAGTAATACTCCACTCTACTCTCTATTAGCTAGCTGCTAGTTCATATCTGTAGGTTTCAACAGCAGCCAGAGACTCATTAATCCCTTGTAGCCCTGCCTGCTCCTCGCAAATCAAATCAAAGTTTATTTGTCACGTGCGCCAAATACAACAGGTGTAGACCTTACAGTGAAATGCTTACTTACAGGCTCTAACCAATAGTGCAAAAAAAAGGTGTGTGTGTGTGTGTGTGTGTGTGTGTGTGTGTGTGTGTGTGTGTGTGTGTGTGTGTGTGTGTGTGTGTGTGTGTGTGTGTGTGTGTGTGTGTGTGTGTGTGTGTGTGTGTGTGTGTGGGTGGGTGTGAGTGTGAGTAAGTAAAGAAATCAAACAACAGTAAAAAGACATTTGAAAATAAGAGTAGCAAGGCTATATACAGACACCGGTTAGTCAGGCTTATTGAGGTAGTATGTACATGTAGATATGGTTAAAGTGACTATGCATATATGATGAACAGAGAGTAGCAGTTGCGTAAAAAGAGGGGTTGGCGGGTGGTGGGACACAATGCAGATAGCCCGGTTAGCCAATGTGCGGGAGCACTGGTTGGTCGGGCCAATTGAGGTAGTATGTACATGAATGTATAGTTAAAGTGACTATGCATATAAGATAAACAGAGAGTAGCAGCAGCGTAAAAGAGGGGTTGGGGTGGGGGGGCACACAATGCAAATAGTCCGGGTAACCATTTGGTTACCTGTTCAGGAGTCTTATGGCTTGGGGGTAAAAACTGTTGAGAAGCCTTTTTGTCCTAGACTTGGCACTCCGGTACCGCTTGCCATGCGGTAGTAGAGAAAACAGTCTATGACTGGGGTGGCTGGGGTCTTTGACAATTTTTAGGGCCTTCCTCTGGCACCGCCTGGTGTAGAGGTCCTGGATGGCAGGCAGCTTTGCCCCAGTGATGTACTGGGCCATACGCACTACCCTCTGAAGTGCCTTGCGGTCGGAGGCCGAGCAATTGCCGTACCAGGCAGTGATGCAACCGGTCAGGATGCTCTCGATGTTGCAGCTGTAGAACCTTTTGAGGATCTCAGGACCCATGCCAAATCTTTTTAGTTTCCTGAGGGGGAATAGGCTTTGTCGTGCCCTCTTCACGACTGTCTTGGCGTGTTTGGACCATTCTAGTTTGTTGTTGATGTGGACACCAAGGAACTTGAAGCTCTCAACCTGCTCCACTACAGCCCCGTCGATGAGAATGGGGGCGTGCTCAGTGCTCCTTTTCCTGTAGTCCACAATCATCTGCATAGTCTTGGTTACGTTGAGGGATAGGTTGTTATTCTGGCACCACCCGGCCAGGTCTCTGACAGGAGGGGACTGAGCACGCACCCCTGGGGAGCTCCAGCGTGGCAGATGTGTTGCTACCTACCCTCACCACCTGGGGCCGGCCCGTCAGGATCCAGTTGCAGAGGGAGGTGTTTAGTCCCAGGTTCCTTAGCTTAGTAATGAGCTTTGAGGGTACTATGGTGTTGAACGCTGAGCTGTAGTCAATTAATAGCATTCTCACATAGGTGTTCCTTTTGTCCAGGTGGGAAAGGGCAGTGTGGAGTGCAATAGAGATTGCATCATCTGTGGATCTGTTTGGGCGGTATGCAAATTGGAGTGGGTCTAGGGTTTCTGGGATAATGGTGTTGATGTGAGCCATTACCAGCCTTTCAAAGCACTTCATGGCTACGGACGTGAGTGCTACGGGTCTGTAGTCATTTAGGCAGCTTGCCTTTGTGTTCTTGGGCACAGGGACTATGGTGGTCTGCTTGAAACATGTTGGTATTACAGACTCAGTCAGGGACATGGTAGGCTCGTGTCACTGGGCAGCTCGCGGCTGTGCTTCCCTTTGTAGTCTGCAATAGTTTGCAAGCCCTGCCACATCTGACGAGCGTCGGAGCCGGTGTAGTATGATTCAATCTGAGCCCTGTATTGACGCTTTGCCTGTTTGATGGTTCGTCGCAGGGCATAGTGGGATTTCTTGTAAGCTTCCGGGTTAGAGTCCCGCACCTTGAAAGCGGCAGCTCAGTGCGAATGTTGCCTGTAATCCATGGCTTCTGGTTGGGGTATGTACGTACAGTCACTGTGGGGACAACGTCCTCAATGCACTTATTGATAAAGCCAGTGACTGATGTGGTGTATTCCTCAATGTCATCGGAAGAAGAAGAATCCCGGAATCCCGGAATCCCGGAACATGATGTGCTAATCAGGTTGGCTAGCCTAGTGCTACTCAAACAATCACCGTGTTGCCTGAGGACACGCTCTGTCTAACGGCCTAGCTCTCCTGCGGGAAATAATTAGAATATATGAGTTTTAAGTAAAAACACAGTGTTGTGGTGTGGTGGGGTGACTGTGGGCCCTGGTTGGCCCAGACAAACAGATCTCTAATTGGTTGTATTCTTACCTTCTCCCTTTAAACTCATTGTTAGCATGACTTGTCAGCTGGCTGCTAGGGATTAATAAAGCTTCAGTGGGCCATGATCCCATTAGCAAAGAAGACGAGAGCAAAGGTTGTTGTTTTAAAATCTGGTGTGAGGGGCTGCTGGTGCTGCTAGATTATGAGGCTGTTTAGATTGAGTTTTGTGTGCATGTGTGTGTAAGGATATATTTTTTAACATAATTCCATGCATTTGGTGAAACTCTGTCCATACTTAAGGTAGAGAAATTCCCCATCATGATAAATGACTAGATAAACTACATAAATCTACTACATAAACAAATACATTTGCCTCTTAGCATGCTGATAGGAGTTAAACTCTTACATATACACACTCATTACTTTCATAAACTATTGAAATTGGAGGACATAAACGTATGCATGTTGTGATACGTTTGCTAACACTAATGGTACTTAATCAGCAAAGTATACATAGAACTAACACGTTTCATCAAAATATGTCCGTCTTTCCCAGAGAGACCTTTTCTCTTGCAACATCTCTCTCAGAGAAGAGGTTAACTCCTGCAAAGACTGACTGGTTAAGCCCAAGTGTTCGGTTATTTTTGACTAGTGTACTTTCAGTTAATTCAAATGTATGGTTTCTGTATTGAGAAACGTTATGAACTGTGAATATTATTCAGATACTCAGGTGGTCTTGGCAAACTTTCCCTCCATGTTCATTGTGCAGTGTTGTCAGGGGGACCTTGGCTCTAGGGTTAGAAACCTTGGCTTCATTACCATATAATTACATAGTAATGTCAGTGTGTATGTTTGCATCATGACAACACACTAACAAAAGCCTGCTATCATAAATAGCTCCATTGTGTGACAGAATTACAGTATATCTAGAGCCAGCCTCTTTCTGTCAACATATTTGACACTCAAGCTTGCATAAAGTGTGGCATGCAACTCTTTCCCCCAGCCGAAACCTTCTTACATGTTGCCCACACCAAAATAAATGTACACATACGTACATGTTATTCAATCATTGCACCCACACTGCTGACCCGCATCAATGAGCGTCTGCGTAGCCAGGCGCTAAAATAGAACTTAGTTCTATTTGTGACACTTGACACGCTGTAAGTCCCACCTCTCCCTCTTCCTCATTGGTTTTTAGGAGCGTATCCCCACGTGGGTGATTGAAAGATGAACTGAGTTCCACACTCCAGTCCAGTTGGTGGTGGTAATGCACCTTAAAGTTGGTTGCCAACCGCCATATAAAGTCCAAAGAAGAAGAAGAAGCCTGAAGGAGGAGAGATTACTAGAAACGAACTTGGTTTACCCTTTTATCTGTGGATTAATTGTCGGCGTAGAGGACCTTGTGCATTTCAGGTAAAATAAGGATCCAATGTCTATATCCCAGGACAAATTAGATAGCAACAGCAAGCTAGCTAGCTAAATTACCATACATGTTTAATGCTTTTTGACCTGTCCCCAAATGAATATAGTTGGTTAAGAGTTTGTTTTAATATTTCAACCTGCATGTCCTGATCGCGTTTGGTGTGGGTGGACAAAATGAACATGTGCGCGATGGCGCACATGCGGTCTAGTCAGCATGTTAGCCATAAAATCCAAATGAGGGTGAAACCTGACACACATTTCCTAACTCCTGCCTAGGGCTGCAACAATTATCGTATAACAGTGTAACTGACAATTATGGACAATAACCGTGAAAAAAAAAAAATAACATCAAAATAATCATGTTAGTACATTCATTTTAGGGTGCCGAGCAATGGAGGGAGAGAAGAAGGGGTAAGGATGGAGGGATAGAGAGAGAGAGAGGGGGGAGAAAAACAGGGTAAGCAGGGAGTGACAAGGGAGAGCAAATGTTTGACTGCACTCTACAGGGATGGTTTCCTATCCCTTTCTCAGTGTGTTTTGGTTTCCACACCAAACCTCCTTAATCATGGCTGTCAGTCTGTCATTTTGTTGGTGGTAGGCAGGAAGGGGTGGAATCCCCTAATCCTCTCTGCTGACAGACAGGTTTACAGACACAGGATGTGTTTTATTACCCTGTTTCTGTGCCAACAGACTGGCTGTCCGACCTGGCGCATGTTCTGTAAGACATTGCAACGTTCTGTATTGTATAGTACATGTATGTAAACACACACACATATACAGTACCTGGAGACAGACGCACACGCATACACACGCACACACTGAGTATACAAACCATTAAGAACACCTGCCCTTTCCACTACATAGACTGACCAGGTGAATCCAGGTGAAAGCTATGATCCCTTATTGATGTCACTTGTTAAATCTACTTCAATGTAGATGAAGGGGAGGAGACAGGATAAAGAAGGATTTTTAAGCCTTGAGACAACTGAGACATTGTGTATGTGTATGTGTGTGTCACGCCCTGACCTGAGAGAGACGGTTTGTTTCTCTATGTGGTTAGGTAATGGTGTGGGGTGGGCATTCTATGGTGTCTATTTCTTTGTGTTGAACCGAGTATGGTTCCTAATCAGAGGCAGCTGTCTATCGTTGTCTCTGATTAGGAATCATACTTAGGCAGCCTTTCCCCACCTGTAGTTGTGGGATCTTATTTTTGTTCTGCTTGTTAAGCCTGCAAGACGTTACGGTCGTTATCATTGTTTATTATTTTGTTTTTAGTGTTCTGATTTACAATAAATACAACGATGAACACTTACCACGCTGCACCTTGGTCTACTCTTTTGGACGATCGTGACAGAAGATCCCACCACCAAAGGACCAAGCAGCGTGGGCCGATGGACTGGACCTGGGAGGAAATCCTGGATGGGGCAGGACCCTGGACAAGGCCTCGGGAGTATCACCGCCCGCAGGAGGAAATAGAGGAAGCGAAAGCGGAACGGCGATACTGGGAGGAACAGGCAAGGAAACAGCGGAAGCCCGAGAGGCAGCGCCAAAACATTTTTTTTGGGGGGGGGGGGGCACACAGGGAGATTGGCAAAGTCGGGGTTGAGACCTGAGCCAACTCCCCGTGCTTACCGTGGGGAGCGAGTGACTGAGCAAGCACCGTATTATGCGGTGATGCGCACTGTGTCGCCAGTGTGCACTCACAGCCCGGTGCGCTCGGTGCAAGCTGCTCACCGTTGCCGTGCTAGAGTTGGCCGTCAGCCAGGAAGAAGTGCGCCGGCTCAGCGTATCTGGTCTCCAGTGCGTATCTGGTCTCCAGTGCGTCTCTACGGCCCAGGTTATCCTGCGCCTGCTCTACGCACGTTACCCCCCGTTCACCAGCACAGCCCAGTTCGTCCTGTACCAGCGCCCCGCCCTTGCTGGGCTAAGATGACCATCCAGCCAGGACGGGGTGTGCCAGCCCTAAGCTCCAGACCTCCAGTGCGCCTCCACGGCCCAGTATACCCTGTACCTGCTCTGCGCACCCAGTCTCCTGTGCGTCTCCCCAGTCCGGTAAGACTGGGGAGACGCACAGCTCTAGCTCCATGTAGGAAGCCAGTGATGATCAATGGCACGAAGCCTCCAGTGATGATCCATGGCCTGGAGCCTGTAGTGATAATCCATGGCACGAAGCCTCCAGTGATGATCCATGGCCCGGAGCCTGTAGGGATGATCCATGGCACGAAGCCTCCAGTGATGATCCATGGCCCGGAGCCTGTAGGGATGATCCATGGCACGGAGCCTGCAGCGACGGTCCCCAGTCCGGAACCTACAGAGACGCTCTCCAGTCCGGAGCCTCCAGCGACGCTCCCCAGTCCGGAGCCTCCAGCGACGCTCCTCAGTCCAGAGCCTCCAGCGACGCTCCCCAATCTGGAGCCTTCAGCGACGCTCCCCAGTCCGGAGCCTTCAGCGACGCTCCCCAGTCCGGAGCCTTCAGCGACGCTCCCCAGTCCGGAGCCTTCAGCGACGCTCCCCAGTCCGGAGCCTTCAGCGACGCTCCGCAGCCCGGAGCCTTCAGCGGCGGTCTGCAGCCCGGAGTCTTCAGCGGCGGTCTGCAGCCCGGAGTCTTCAGCGGCGGTCTGCAGCCCGGAGTCTTCAGCGGCGGCCTGCAGCCCAGAGTCTTCAGCGGCGGCCTGCAGCCCAGAGTCTTCAGCGGCGGTCGGCAGTTCAGAGCCTCCGGCGATGATCCACGGTCGGGTTCCTCCGGCGACACAGAAGTGGGGGGATCAGCGGGCGGTGTGGGGGCTACGCCCCGAACCAGAGCCGCCGCCAAGTATAGATGCCCACCCGGACCCTCCCCTATAGGTTTAGGTTTGCGGCCGGGAGTCCGCACCTTTGGGGGGGGTACTGTCACGCTCTGACCTGAGAAAGACGGTTTATTTCTCTATGTGGTTAGGTCAGGGTGTGGGGTGGGCATTCTATGGTGTCTATTTCTTTGTTTTGAGCCGAGTATGGTTCCTAATCAGAGGCAGCTGTCTATCGTTGTCTCTGATTAGGAATCATACTTAGGCAGCCTTTCCCCACCTGTAGTTGTGGGATCTTATTTTTGTTCTGCTTGTTAAGCCTGCAAGACGTTACGGTTGTTATCATTGTTTATTATTTTGTTTTTAGTGTTCTGATTTATAATAAATACAACGATGAACACTTACCACACTGCACCTTGGTCTACTCCTTTGGACGATTGTGACAGTGTGTGTATATTCAGAGGGTGAATGGGCAAGACAAAAGATTTAAGTTGCCTTTGAACGGGGTATGGTAGTAGGTGCCAGGCGCATCAGTTTGTGTCAAGAATTGCAACGCTGCTGGGTTTTTTCACGCTCAACAGTTTTCTGTGTGTTTCAAGAATGGTCCACCACCCACAGGACATCCAGCCAACTTGACACAACTGTGGGAAGCATTGGAGTCAACATTGGCCAGCATCCCTGTGGAACGCTTTCTACACCTTGTAGAGTCCATGCTCCGACGAAATGAAGCTGTTCTGAGGGCTAAAGGGGGTGGTGCAACTCAATATTAGGAAGTTGTTCCTAATGTATGGTATACTCTGTACAGTACACACAGTACCTGACTGACAGACAGACAGACAGACACAAAGTGCATACTCTCAGCCCAACACGTGTGATTGCATGAAAGAGTTGGCAGTGCCAAACCAGAAGACAAGCACTGCTTGTCTTTACTATCATGAGTTTTGTGCTTCTTGGGACAAAACAATGACATTTATTTTCATGTCAACGTAGATAGTTTAAATTTGAATGGGCATTGAATCAGTGCTTGGTGTGAAGGAGCCCATGGACAGGCAGCAGCCCTGAGTGACACTGACATACTCAGTCTACACTGTTTGTTATTCTGACCTCAGCCTTTAGCCGTCAGTCTGTCTAGGTTGCCGCAGCACTGGACTGTCTGACTGCAGTGTTTAGTCTGGACACCACAAAGAGGCTTAAGTGATCCACTCCCTCTCCTCTCTCTGTCCTCTCTCATCTACAAGCATAAACGGGAGGAGAGGTTGAGATAAGGGAATAGAGGACACAGAGAGGGGAGAAGAGCGATTGAAGAGCTGACTGGCTATAGAGGAGTTCTATGAGAATTCACCCAGAGGTGGAGAAGAGTAACATGTGGAATTTGGAGATCGAGAGTAATGTGTTAAGTGACAGCATCCAAAACAGATATCTGCAATGATAAAGCGTGTCTATTTGTGTGTGTATGCTGTGCGTGCGTAGGTTGCAAAGCAGTGACACCCCCCCCCTCACATGCACAATCATCATCCCACAACTCTGCTGACCAGATTGGGAGGGCGACAGGGCAACGAAGGGCGGGGGTGGCGAAGGGAGGGTGTGTTGGGGATTTATGATGATTTGCTCCCTGCTTCCCTCCTTTTTAAAATCTGTATGGAGGGTGCCCCAAACCCAACCCCCTACCCCCTGAGCCCCTCCCCTATCCCCTCCCCCCTGGCCTGTGTGTGTGAGCAGATCTTCCACCTGACAGAATGCTGAGCTGAGAGGGACAGACAGAGCTAGCCTGTACAGAGGAGCACAATGCCTGACTCATCCATCCACACTGGGGCTACTCTGGATGGGACAACATGCATGGAGCAGCCAGGAGAAAGCTAGGCCAGCCAAAGAGCAGAGAAGTGATTAAATTAGCCAGGCTTTCTCCATCTACAAATGAGTAAAACCGCTCAGCTTCAGATATCATCTCTCTATCTGTTTGCTACCAGGACCTGAGGCAACACACACCCATACACTTGTTGATGTGAATGTGTGGGTAGGGCACGTCTGAGACCGAGAGGGAAGGAGAGAGGTGATAGGTGAGAAAAATATAAAAAGAAGAGAGGAGGGATACAGAAGTCAAGTTAGACAGACTGAACCTCAAACTTGCTGAATCTCAACTTACCTGTGACTGAACCGGTGTCTATACACAGAAACTCAGACATATACCCAGCGGCGATGCCACTGGGACAGAAAAAGTTTGACATGGAGCTATTACTGGGAGACGGCAATCCTGAAGATCCCAAGAGGGACAGGTCTGGGAGCTGTGTAGAGTTCTACCAGGTTAAAGTGAGTCAAAAACCAGACTACCTTACCTTACCTTACCTAACTGTTATTTTCTACCCTCTGGACAAACTTGTTCATGCTTCGTAATGGGGTATAATTCAACAATGGTGGCAGGGGCCTTGACAATGTGGGCTCAGGCATGTGTTTTTAGATGACGCGTGCCGTGAATAAGAAACCTGTTGATCCAGTCTGGCTCACTAGCTGTGGAATTTGTAGTGTTTCTTTTGGGTTAACATAGTTATCATGTGAAGTACTTTGTACATTTCAGATAGATGGCTTTGGCTATCTTCTACGTCTAGACTTGATATCCATAACATCATGTCAGCCTCAATTAATATTTGGAGTGGCATATACAGTATCTTTGCCATACACTGTAATATGTGGTTTAGTGTTCCTTGTGACAATCTGTGACCTTGCGATGTACACTCAGTGGCCAGTTTATTAGGAACACCACCATGTTCACGAAAATGGTTCGCTCCTACAGACACTGAGTTACGTGGCCATGGCTTGATATATAGAGCAGGCAGACAGGCATTAAGGCATTCAGTTACTGTTCAGTTGAACGCTAGAATGGATAAAAGGAGTGACCTAAGTGACTTTGAGCATGATATGATCGTCGGTGTCAGGTGCGCATGTTCCAGTATCTCAGAAATGGCCGGCCTCCTGGGTTTTTCACGCAAGACAGTGTCTAAGGTTTACTGAGAATGGTGCGACAACTCATTGATGAGAGAGGTCGAAAGAGACTGACAAGAATCGTGCAAGCTAACAGGCAGGCCACAAACAGGCAAATAGCGGTGCAGTACAACAGTGGTGTGCAGAACGGCATAACGGAACGCACAACTCTTCGGTCCTTGTCATGGATGGGCTATTGCAGCAGACGACTACACCGGGTTCCACTCCTATCAGCTAAAAACAAGAGGAAGTTGCTCCAGGGGCATGCCATCACCAACATAGGAAAATTGAGTGGAAAAACTTTGCCTGGTCTCACGAATCCCGGTTCCAGTTGCGTCATGCTAGTGGCAGAGTCAGGATTTGGCGTAAACAACATCCTGCCTAGTGTCAATGGTACAGGCTGGTGGCGGTGTTGTAATTGTGTGGGGAATGTTTTCCTGGCACACGTTAGGTCCCTTGATGGGGTGGCAGGTAGCCTAGTGGTTAGAGCATTGGGCCAGTAACCGAAAGGTTGCTGGCTTGAATCCCTGAGCTGACAAGGTAAAAATCTATCGTTCTGCCCCTGAGCAAGGCTGTTAATCCACTGTTCCCTGGGCACCGAAGACGTGGATGTCGATTAAGGCAGCCCCCAACACCTCTCTGATTCAGAGGGTTAAATGCAGAAGACACATTTAATTTGAAGGCATTCAGTTGTAAGACGACTAGGTTTCCCCCTTTCCCTTTGATACCAATTGAGCAACCCTTGAATGCCACCACACCTTGTAGAATCAATTCCCAGGAGAATTCAGGCTGTTCTGGAGGCTACGAGGTGTCTGACATGATACTAGATGGGTGTACCTAATAAACTGTCCGCTGAGTGTATATGTACAGTATGTGACCGATTTGGTGCCGGTGCAGACATTTACCCAGAGCCCCATGACTATGGCGTCTCTCTGATGGTAGTTCACAGGGTTACAGTAAAGCGTCAGCCGCCTTCAATTGAGTTTGGTAGCAGACGGTTAGGAGTGTGTGTGTGTGTGTGTGTGTGTGTGTGTGTGTGTGTGTGTGTGTGTGTGTGTGTGTGAGAGAGAGAGAGAGTAGAACCAGGGAGAATGCTGGTAATGAAACACGAGAGACCTATAATGTCAAAACCATCCTGTGGAAGTTTTGGGTTGGATTGGATTAGCTATATATTGACACCATGTGAGTTATAACAGTATAACACTGATCAGGAGTGTTGGGGGGCATAAAACAGGAAGTGCTATAGGTCTTCCATACGTTTTACATTCCAGTAAACATTTACTATAAAGTACTATAAAGTAAATGTAAGTGTGGATTGCATGTGTTAATGCATGTGCTTGTCTCTCTATCTTGCACACACACAGCCTAATGTGTGTACATAAACAAACACACACACACTACAAGCAGAGTGTATGGGGGGGTCTAATTGTTGCCTAATCAACAGGTGGCTAACACTAATACTGTAACAAATATTTCCCATGTATGGTCATTTTGTATCTCACCGTGGATTTACATTAGATCTCACTAGACATATTTTATTATCTCTCTTCAACATCAGATTTTCTACTTTTTGCTGTTAATAAGGATCCTCCAATTATTTTACATTTTCGCCTAAAATGACATACCCAAATCTAACTGCCTGTAGCTCAGGACCTGAAGCAAGGATATGCATATTCTTGATACCAATTGAAAGGAAACACTTTGAAGTTTGTGGAAATGTGAAATTAATGTAGGAGAATATAACACATTAGATCTGGTAAAAGATAATATAAAGAAAGAACCAACAGTTTTTTATATTTTTTCTGTACCATCATCTTTCAAATGCAAGAGAGAGGCCATAATGTATTTTTCCAGGCCAGGTGAAATTTAGATTTTGGCCACTAGATGGCAAAGGGTATGTGGACAGTGTTATACTGATCCAATGAACCATTGTATTTCTGTTCAAAATGTTGTATCAAGACTGCCCAAATGTGCCTAATTGGTTTATTAACCTCTCTAGGGTAGGTGGCACCAAATTGTCCCACCTACGTAACAGCCTGTGTAATCCCGTGGCACGTTATTCAAAAACCTCAAAAATGCAAAAACTTCAATTTTTCAAACATATGACTATTTTACACCATTTTAAAGACAAGACTCTCGTTAATCTAACCACACTGTCCGATTTCAAAAAGGCTTTACAACGAAAGCAAAACATTAGATTATGTCAACAGAGTACCCAGCCAGAAATAATCAGACATCCATTTTTCAAGCTAGCATATAATGTCACATAAACCCAAACCACAGCTAAATGCAGCACTAACCTTTGATGATCTTCATCAGATGACAACCCTAGGACATTATGTTATACAATACATGCATGTTTTGTTCAATCAAGTTCATATTTATATCAAAAAACAGCTTTTTACATTAGCATGTGACTAGCATGTGACTAGCATTCCCACCGAACACTGCCGGTGAATTTACTAAATTACTCACGATAAACGTTCACAAAAAGCATAACAATTATTTTAAGAATTATAGATACAGAACTCCTCTATGCACTCGATATGTCCGATTTTAAAATAGCTTTTTGGTGAAAGCACATTTTGCAATATTCTCAGTAGATAGCCCGGCATCACAGGGCTAGCTATTTAGACACCCAGCAAATGTAGCACTCACCAAAGTCAGATTTACTATAAGAAAAATGTTATTACCTTTGCTGTCTTCGTCAGAATGCACTCCCAGGACTTCTACTTCAATAACAAATGTTGGTTTGGTTCAAAATAATCCATAGTTATATCCAAACAGCGGCGTTTTGTTCGTGCGTTCAAGACACTATCCGAAAGGGCAAATAAGGGTGACGAGCATGGCGCAATTCGTGACAAAAAAATTCTAAATATTCCATTACCGTACTTCGAAGCATGTCAACCGCTGTTTAAAATCAATTTTTATGCCATTTTTCTCATAAAAAAGCGATAATATTCTGACCGGGAATCTGCGTTTAGGTAAACAGACGAAAGAAAATAAAGCATTCGGTCGACTCGGGCACGCGCCTAAGCCCATAGTACTCTGATCGGCCACTTGCCAAAAGCGATAATGTGTTTTAGCCAGAGGCTGCCTCGATATCGTTCAGCTTTTTCCCGGGCTCTGAGAGCCTATGGGAGCCGTAGGAAGTGTCACGTTAGAGCAAAGATCCTCAGTCTTCAATAAAAAGAGCCAAGATGAAACACAACTTCTCAGACAGGCCACTTCCTGCATGGAATCTTCTCAGGTTTTGGCCTGCCATTTGAGTTCTGTTATACTCACAGACACCATTCAAACAGTTTTAGAAACTTTAGGGTGTTTTCTATCCAAAGCCAATAATTATATGCATATTCTAGTTACTGGGCAGGAGTAGTAACCAGATTAAATCGGGTACGTTTTTTATCCGGCCGTGTCAATACTGCCCCCTAGCCCTAACAGGTTAATACATTTTCAAGTTCATAACTGTGGACTCTCCTCAAACAATAGCATGGTATTCTTTCACTGTAATAGCTACTGTAAATAGGACAGTGCAGTTAGATTAACAAGAATTTAAGCTTTCTGCCAATATGAGATATGTCTATGTCCAGGGAAATATTCTTGTTACTTACAACCTCATGCTAATCGCATTACCGCACATTAGCTCAACCGTCCCACGGGTGGGACACCGATCTGTAGAGATCCTTAATTAACAGTAGGGATTCTTCAATTAAGTGTTTGTTGCCATGGCAGGGGTCCACTCCCCCCTTATTTTCTTTTTTAAAGGAACACAGTCCAGCTTTATAGTAGAATGCACAAGGTGCAATTTCTAAATTGGGTAGTGCATTATCAGTTCCTCTTGTCATGTTAGTCATTGCATACCTTAGAGAGCTTTGTATAACTTGTCAGAAATGTCCAGATCAAGTAGCCCAAGTCAGCTAAAGTTTTTGTATTTAGGTTTTTTGGCCCATAGATATTGTTGTAATTTTAAAGTCACTCAAATATCACATGAACATACATTAGACATTGCAAAATGTATAGAATTGCAAGAAAATGTGCTTTAAAACTGAAAAAATTTCTTTGCACCCATGACAAAATGTTTAGAATTGCAGAAGATAAGCTTTAAACCTGCAAAATTCTCTCCACCAACAATAGGGGTGTGAACAGTTTGTGTGGCGCGTGCACGCAGGGGGGAGCGGGATGTTCCCCAATGCCGGAAGGGGGGCCCCGAGTGGAAAAAATCTGGGAACCCCTGTTTTAAGGGAATTATGCGAGAACACTCATTCCATTCACCTAGCCGATTTTAGTCAGGCGCCAGCTGAAATGGAGTATGCGGAAGTCTTTACACTGTACCACTCAGAGGGTGGTATGTGGTTTAGATGTCTCAGTCACCCTGTGTTTTCAGTTTAAGGAGGAGGGGAACGATGGAGGTATGGGAACAATGGAGGTATGGAGGGATAATAGAGTTAATGATGAAATGGGCTCTGACAACTTTTGGACAACAACTTTGAGGTCTCTGAGGATGGAGAGCGGAGAGAGGGAGTAGAGGGAAAGAGGGGCAAGAGGCTAGAGTGGGAGAGAATGGAGGGGGGGTGTGGAGAGGACCTCCCTCTGCTGTTCAACTGCCCTCACAGATGTCCTGAAGACAACACGAGTCAACATGACTACCTGTTGTGACACAGGCCACTGGAAAAATTGATAAAGAAGTAGAACATCTGTGCTCCAGGCTGTCATATACTATTCCAGTCCAGTGATGGGTAACTTTAATTGGGGTGGGGGCCACAAAAAATCTGAATTTATCATGAGGGGCCGCAGTTGCTTGCGGGTCTGAGTACCCACATCTACCCCCCACCTCACATTTTTGTGGCCGCCCTCTTGATAGCGGAGATGAAAATAAATTAGAGTACATTTTGTGCAGTTCTACAAATTTTGAAATGAGTTGTAAAGAAAATGTTGCCATTTTAAAGCAAGTTTGCTGCAATTCTACACATTTTGCCATGGGGCGGAGAGAAGATTCTGCAATTTTATAACAAATTTCATGCAATTCTACAAATTTTGTCATGGGTTGGAGAGGAAAATTTGCTGTTTTACAGCTAATTTCCTGCAATTCTACATATTTTGCCATAGGATGGAGCGAAATGTTTACATTTTTAATATTATATCTGTGTGAGACTGACTATAAAAATCAATGGTGGCCCCTCAGCTGGTAATTCGACCGTGATAAGTTTAGATAGCTGGCCACTAAACTAACTTAGCAATCTAAAAATGTTTTGCTGACATGGGCTAACTGACTATCAGTGACTGACATAACAACAGAAAAACTGATGATGCACAACCAAATTTTGAAATTGCACCTGGTGAATTCTACTGTTCTAACTCACAACACTAAGTTGAGACCCAGAGATGGGGTCTCAACTTACTGTTACGAGCTGCCAGTTGCTCATCCCTGATCTAGTCAATTTTAGATCTTTCATTCTTTCTTTGCAACATGATCTAGAGGTCAGATTGAACAATTAGACACTGAAGAATGAGGAAGAGGGGTACGATGTTTCTCACTATGGTTTGGTTTCAATAACTCACACACAGTTGTCTTCTATATCTGTTGCTCTGGAAATATTAGTCTGCGGCCGATGTCGATGGGATTGTTTCCACATCGTAGTTGGAATGTTGTGTGCCAAGCTGCTTCAAGATGGTCAATTACATTAGCTGGTTTGAGTTGGGCTCTCTGGGTTGCTCCGCCTCCCAAGCCATCCATGAAGCAATTAGGTCATTAGGTTGGTTGGGCCACGGTGGCTTCTGCAACTGGGACTCCTGGCTGGGGAATACGGTAGTAAAAATAATAATAATTCTGTTTTAAGCATTAAACCTCCCGCTGTGTGAAACTTCCCTGGCCAGCCTAGAAGGCGGTTCATTCACAGTGTCAAATTTTTAGAAATAAAACAGATAACTGACTTTCATGTGCACTTTTGCAGAATTCAGAGAGAGAGAGCAGAGAATAAAGTTTTCCTTCATGCACTGGAGCATCTGGTTCATCCAGTTGGCTATACTGTTCCATTCTGGGATGTGGCAGATGATGGATGACAGGCAGGACAGTGGGAAGGAGAAAATAAAGAGATTTTTATTGAACACAGGAACATTTTGTGGGAGAGAGGGAAATCTTGTTTCAGAGTCTGAAGCCAACCAAAGAGAAAAGAACAACACTAGTGGTTTATAATTCCTTCAACGGTTCAATGATGAATTAATTAGCACCATATTGCTGACAGTTTTATGTTTACATGGACAGTTGCTTGCTGAGATGCTATATGACTAATTACTTTGCTGTAATTAATATTTGCTTTCATTGCATGTAAAAGCAAGTTGCTTTGTATCAGGGTGCTTTGTGTCATGATGTCAATTCAATCTCTGAAAGCTAACATAACACAGTGTCTCGATTTGACAAATAATCCCTGTACTCTGCCATGGTTTAATATTTTTTGGTTTTCCCTTCTCTTCTTAGTCATCTGATTGATACTGCAGATAAATCCTATGGTCAGTTCTTCTGCTGACAGGCAGATTTAAAATGTACAGATATTGTGACAATGGTGCTAGTACGAACTCAGACCCACGCGCAGAGAAACACAGCAGGGTAAATCCAGAATATTTACTTACGGTCTTCATAGCAAAACAACAAAGCAAGAGCATTTACATTACATTTACATTTAAGTCATTTAGCAGACGCTCTTATCCAGAGCGACTTACAAAATGGTGCATTCACCTTATGATATCCAGTGGAACAACCACTTTACAATAGTGCATCTAAATATTTTAAGGGGGGGGTTAGAAGGATTACTTTATCCTATCCTAGGTATTCCTTAAAGAGGTGGGGTTTCAGGTGTCTCCGGAAGGTGGTGATTGACTCCGCTGTCCTGGCGTCGTGAGGGAGCTTGTTCCACCATTGGGGTGCCAGAGCAGCGAACAGTTTTGACTGGGCTGAGCGGGAACTGTGCTTCCTCAGAGGTAGGAGGGCCAGCAGGCCAGTGGTGGATGAACGCAGTGCCCTTGTTTGGGTGTAGGGCCTGATCAGAGCCTGAAGGTATGGAGGTGCCGTTCCCTTCACAGCTCCGTAGGCAATCACCATGGTCTTGTAGCGGATGCGAGCTTCAACTGGAAGCCAGTGGAGAGAGCGGAGGAGCGGGGTGACGTGAGAGAACTTGGGAAGGTTGAACACCAGACGGGCTGCGGCGTTCTGGATGAGTTGTAGGGGTTTAATGGCACAGGCAGGGAGCCCAGCCAACAGCGAGTTGCAGTTATCCAGACGGGAGATGACAAGTGCCTGGATTAGGACCTGCGCCGCTTCCTGTGTGAGGCAGGGTCGTACTCTGCGAATGTTGTAGAGCATGAACCTACAGGATCGGGTCACCGCCTTGATGTTAGTGGAAAAAGCAGATGAGAACACTGAACAAAACATGAGACCTGAGCAACTGGCCCAGTCCACAGAGGAACCTAAATAGTCATCCAGCAGGTGATCCCAATAAGCCCAATCAGGGTCACCTGGATACTAAAAGGAACCCAAGGGTGCTCTCCAGTGGCAACCTCAGGTAGTACACTCAAGGGAGAAAACCTGAGCTGTGACAGGACCCCCCCTCCCTCAAGGAATGACTCCCGACGTTCCACCAGGGGTAGCTGAACGTCGATGGAAGTCCCAAATTAGTCCGGAATCCAAAATGTCCTGGGCCAGAACCCAGGAACATTCCTCAGGCCTGTAACCCTCCCAGTCCATGAGATACTGAGTCCATTGCTGGAGTTATAGACTGGAGAGGATGCGTCACACCGTGTAGGGTGGCTGTCCTTCTGTCATGCGAGGCGAAGGTGGAGGCCGACATCATAGTTCCTCTCCGCTGGAGTGAGACGCCTGGAGAAGAAGGCACAGAGATGAAGCTTTAGGTCTTTCGCCGAGCTCTGAGACAGAACTGCCCCCACACCAACGTCAGAGGCATCCACCTCTACCACGAAGGGAAGAGAAGGATCCGCATTAACGAGAATGGGTGCAGAAGAAAACCAACATTTTAGGTCCTGGAACGCCTTCTCAGCAGCAGGGGTCCAGCATACATGCCCAGCCGAGCCCTTGTTGAGTGTTGTCAATGGCGCCGCCACAGCACTAAAGTTTCTCACAAATCTCCGGTAGAAATGAGCAAAACCCCAAAAACGCTGAACTTCCTTGACCATGCTGACCACCGCTCCTACCTTTTGGGAGTCCATCAGTACACAGCCCTGAGACACGATGTACCCCAGGAAGGAGATCTGAGGAACGTGAAACTCACACTTTTCGGGCATCATGAACAAGTGATGAGCGAGGAGTCTTTAAGTCCAAATGGCATGACCCGGTACTCATAATGTCCATTAGGAGTGTTGAACGCTGTCTTCCACTCTGTCTGATGCGCACCAGATTGTACACGTTCCGTAAATCCAATTTAGAGAAAACCGTAGCTCCCTGAAAGTCTCTCAAAAGCTGATGACATAAGAGGAAGGGGGTTCTTGATGGTAATGTTATTTAAACCCTGGTTACCGATACAGGGACGTAATCCCTCATCCTTCTTCCCAACAAAGAAAAAACCCGCTCATGCAGGTGAAGTGGACGGCCAAATAAAATCAGCCGCCAGCGCCTCCTCAGAATAACTGTTCATGGCTGCAGTCTCTGCACTTGAGAGAGAATACAGCCCTCCTTTCGGAGGAGTGGTACCGGACAGGAGGTCGTTGGCACAATCGTAGGGCCTGCGAGGAGGTAGTTTGCTGGCCCTTTGATTGCTGAAGACCTGACCCAAATCCCAGTAATTCCGAGTCATGCAGGAAATGTCAGGCTTGTCATTCCCAGCCAGAGGAACAGGAGGATCGGAAGTCTCCAGACGAGCAGGACCGGAAAGGTGTGGAGAGAGTTGCTGGCAGGTGAACTGGCATGAAGGATTCCATCCCAGAACTCTTCCCGAAGGCTAGTCAATTTGAGGATTATGGGTGGAAAGCCATGGATGTTCAAGAACCAGGAGAAGCTCAGGACAGTCCACCAGATGTACCTGGATAAGATCCACATGGTCATCCAGAACTCATAGTTGGATAGGCATGGTAAGTTGCTTCACCTTCCCAGACCCTAGGGGTTGACCATCCAGCGCAGTGACCGACAACGGAGTGTCCAGCTTAGTGAGTGGCAGCCCTAGAGTCTATGAAAGCAGGAATGTCCAACTGTCCATTGTCCCACCGCAGGTTGGCCGGAAGGGGCGTAGGAGACTACATCTGTATCTGTATCTGCTTAGGAGACCGCAGGAGACTGTATCTGACTCTTAGGAGCGGAAAGTCTGCTGCCTCCCAATTGCATCGGCTCCTCTGAAGGATATGAAGGAGAACCATAGCCGAATTGAGAACCCTGACGGGGTAGAGGACAAGCAGGCCCAGCATACAGCAGTGGAACAAATGAAGAATCGACTCCCTCAGCGGGGCCGGAAACACTGGAACCAACTAGGAACCTCTCCATCCTCATGACGACGTTCACGAAGCCGGGTGTCAATCTGGATGGCCAGAACGATAAGCTCCTCCAGAGTGTCAGGGTTGTCCCGGGAAGCCAGTTCGTCCTTGAGAACCTTGCTAAGTCCATTCAGAAAGGCTGAGTGAAGTGCCTCTATATTCCAACCGCTCTCAGCGGTGAGCGTCCGAAAGTCAATGGCGTAATCAGCTACGCTCCGGCTGCCCTGCCGAATCGCAATGAGTCTTTGAGCGGCGTTCCTGCCACTGATGGGGTGATCAAAAACCCTCCACATCTCCTGGGTGAAGCTTTGCCAATTGAAACAAATGTCTGATTGCTGCTCCCAGATAGCCGTGGCCCAGGCCAGAGCCCGTCCTGAGAGCAAGGAGATGACATATGGCACTCTGGAACGCTCGGTGGGAAACGTTGATGCCTGCAGCTTGAAGACCAATTAACATTGGAGCAGAACCTCATAGTGCTCCGGTGCTGGGAGATGAGGCTCCCGAGGGGAGGAAGATGATGAGCTGGTAGGAAGTGGAGGGTTAGAAACCGCCACAGGTGCAGCAGCAGTTGCTCCCGTCTCTCCGGTCTGCAGAGTGAACACAAGAGTTCCTAAATCCTCCGACAATGTCTTCAGCCGCGCCTCATGGTGACCAATCACTGTTCCATGGTGAGTGAGAGCCGACCGTAAGTGGTGGAGCTCGGAGTGTCCCTCGGACGACCGAGAAATCTCTGCTCGGTCCATTTTGTGGCTCAGGTCTACTGTGACAATGGTGCTAGTACGAACTTGGACCCAGGTGCAGAGAAACACAGCAGGCACGGGTAAATCCAGAATATTTACTTGAGGTCTTCATAGCAAAACAACAAAGCAAGGGCACATGAGAACACTGAACAAAACATGAGACCTGAGCAACTGGCCCAGTCCACAGAGGAACCTAAATAGTCATCCAGCAGGTGATCCCAATAAGCCCAATCAGGGTCACCTGGATACTAGAAGTAACTCTAGGGTGCCCTCCAGTGGCAACCTCAGGTAGTACACTCAAGGGAGAAAACCTGACCTGTGACAGATATCATGTGTCGTCAGGGCAGCAGCACAGTCCCTTCGCGTCTTTCTCTGGAGAGAAGTGGCAGAATGCAAACCCTCGTCTCACATTCATCAGACACAAGATAACATACACACCATCACACCAAAGAAAGAGAGAATGACATTTATTTGGTTAATACCTCCTCTCTCATCTCCCTCTCTCTTCTGTCTTTTCATTTCTTCCATGTTATGAAAGGTAGGTGGTGTAAATAACTTAATGGAAAAAGTCTTACCAGACTTACATACAATCAAACAGGGTTAATTAAAAATAGAAGCTTTCAAAAAAATACAAGAACATTTTCAGTATAATACAATATGCAAAAAAACTAGATGTAGATTTATCAATAATTGCCGTTGATGCCGAAACAGCTTTTAATCGTCTTGAATGGCCTTTTCTATTCAAAACGTTGAAAGCCTTCAACTTTTCAGCTGAAATAATAGATACTATATAAATATCCTTAAGCAAAAATACACAAATAATATGTTATCTGATGAATTTGCTTTAGAAAGGGGCACAAGACAGGGATGTCCTAGTTTCAGAATACTCTAAAATCGCAGGATATAAAATGTACATGGAAAAATGTTAAATAATGGCAACACAAAAAATAAATAGAATAACTCACGATCTACAGCTATTATTTAAGTGGACCACAAAAATATTAAACACTTAGAATGCTTAATAAGTGACAACAAACAACATGCATAAAGATAACTTTATCCCATTACACAACAACATGAAAGCAGATCTAATTAAATGGAACAATCTTCCCATAAATCTTACAGGTAGAATGGACCTAAGCACAGGCTAGATTTCTAAAAACATGTTTTCATTGTCATTATGGGTTATTGTGTGTAGATAGGAGATTTTTTTTAAATTTTATAAGTCGAGGAGAATGAGTACTTTCTGAAGGCACTGTATGTGTCTCTTGTCTCCTATATGTGACATGGATTTCTGTCATTACTTTTATCTGATAGGCTTCACAGTGCTCAAATTCCTATCTACCAACTGCATTTTCACTTTATCATTACTACATGATAACAGAGAGCACATAGTCTTTCTACAAGTCTGTCTCATCTGTTGAGGAGGGAGGCAGAGATAGACTGAGGGGAGGGAGGGAAAGAAGCCCTGCTTCTCTTTTGAAAGAGAATATGGAGAGAAACATTAGGGGCCTCCCCCTGATTATTAGAGCTATTTTTAGCATGTGAAGGTTAGTTATGTGGCTCCATTATTTCATCTCAGGACCAGTTTTCCTGCTATGGCAACAAAAGATTTCATTAAATGTGGATGTTTAAAACTTCTCGTGTGTGTGTGTGTATGTGTGTGTGTGTGTCTGTGTGTGTGTGCATGCACGCAAGCATTAGGGTGCGTGTTTTTGGCATGAGTCCCACTAATAAATATAACTGTCCATTAGTCTCCCTTGTGACCATCTTCAAAGAGTCCCACTGTTAGATTTCACCAGCCCACACATAGAAGCAGAGAGAGGTTGGACTCACTCTGTGGAGTTGAACTAATACTACCTGACTCCTACAAGAATCAAACGTGACATACAGTACCAGTCAAAAGTTTGGACACAGCTACTCATTCAAGGGTTTTTCTATTTTCTACATTGAAGAATAATAATGAAGACATCAAAACTATGAAATAACATATGCAATCATGTTGTAACCAAATAAGTGTTAAACAAATCAAAATAAATGTTATATTTGAGATTCTTCAAAGTAGCCACCCTTTGCCTTGATGATAGCTTTGCACACTCTTGGCATTCTCTCAACCAGCTTCATGAGGTAGTCACCTGGAATGCATTTCAATTAACAGGTGTGCTTTGTTAAAAGTTAATTTGTGGAATTTCTTTCCTTCTTAATGCGTTTGAGCCAATCAGTTGTGTTGTGACAAGGTAGGGGTGGTATACAGAAGATAGCCCTATTTGGTAAAAGATCAAGTCTATATTATGGCAAGAACAGCTCAAATAAGCAAAGAGAAATGACAGTCCATCATTACCTTAAGACATGAAGTTCAGTCAATCAGGAAAATTTCAAGAACTGAAAGTTTCTTCAAGTGCAGTCGCAAAAACCATCAAGCTCTATAATGAAACCGACTCTCATGAGGACCGTCACAGGAAAGGAAGACCCAGAGTTACCTCTGCTGCAGAGGATAAGTTAATTAGAGTTACCAGCCTCAGAAATTGCAGCCCAAATAAATGCTTCACAGAGTTCAAGTAACTGACACATCTCAATATCAACTGTTCAGAGGAGACTGCGTGAATCAGGATTTCATGGTTGAATTGCTCCAAAGAACCACTACTGAAGGACACCAATAATAAGAAGAGACTTGCTTGGACCAAGAAACACGAGTAATTGACATTAGACCGGTGGAAATCTGTAATTTGGACTGATGAGTCCAAATGTAAGATTTTTGGTTCCAACCGCCGTGTCTTTGTGAGACGCAGAGTAGGTGAATGGATAATCTCTCTTAACCAAATTAACCCAACCTCAACCCATTTGAGATGGTTTGGGATCAATTGGACCGCAGAGTGAAGGAAAAGCAGCCAACAAGTGCTCAGCATATGTGGGAACTCCTTCAAAACGGTTGGAAAAGCACTCCAGATGAAGCTGGTTGAGAGGATGCTAAGAGTGTGCAAAGCTGTCATCAAGGCAAAGGCAGGGTACTTCTAAACTATATTTAGATTTTCTTATTAACACTTTTTTTTGGTTACTACATGATTCCATATGTGTAATTTCATAGTTTTGATGTCTTCACTATTATTCTACGATGTAGAAAATTGTAAAAATTAAGAAAAACCCTTGAACATTATATATACATCTGTGTAGGCTTTTAGGTGCTACAGTCTCTTCTGCTCACACCCCCATAAAGCTCATCTGCTCACCAAAGGTAACACACTCAAACATTCTAAACGCAAAGAAAGACACATCTTCTATTCACATTCCAAGGTGCTCTGAGTGAATCCATCTCAAATTCCCACTCTATCTTTTCTTAACTGATTAACAAGGGATATTATCACCTCCTAAGTCTTCCCAGAAGCTGTAGCAGGTTGCTCTTTGGAAGCAGAAGCTCCTTTTCTGAAACCAAACCTTTTGATCCATCCATCAAGAGCATTACTAATCTTTGACCCTACTGATAGACACATTGATTACAGCGCTAGCTGTAACAAACGCAACACAGTCAATGTACAATCAAATAAAGAATAATTAATTATAAAAAATAAAAAAAACGTAAATAACGTCTGGCAAACTCCTGTCATTGTGGTTTTTCTTATCTCTCGTGGACACACTATGTAAACACACTGTATACATGTCATGATACATGTGAGCTAACGAGTAGCATTAGTTCTAGTGCTTTGGACAAATCATGATTTCGCAGGTGTGTTAGCATCTTTCGAATTTTGGAAGGGGAGGGGACATTTGGCCCATAGACTTGCCCGCAACTTGCAAAAAGAGGGGATGGAGCTATTTGTTCCGGTTCCGATCCTCGTTCTCTCTCTTCTCTTAAAACCTGTTTGGGATGGGGGCGGTATTTTCACGTCCGGATGAAAAGTGTGCCCAAAGTAAACTGCCTGCTACTCAGGCCCAGAAGCTAGGATATGCATATAGTTGGTAGATTTGGATAGAAAACACTCTAAAGTTTCTAAAACTGTTAAAAAAGTATGTCTGTGAGTATAACATAACTTGTTTGGCAGTCAAAACCCAGAGGACAAACCATCCAGGAATTTTTGTTGTTGTTGAGGTGACAGTGTTTTCAATGGGGTTCTATGTGGATCTAGATTTCTAAGGCGCTTGCTTGCAGTTCCTATCGCTTCCACTGGATGTCAACAGTCTTTAGAAATTGGTTGATGCTTTTCTTTTGAGTAATGAAGAAGTATGGCTGTTCAGAACGAGGGTTGAATCTAGTGTACTGTTGTGGTTGGGGCGCGCAACCTGAAAGCTCGCTCCACTTTGTTTTCGTCCTGTATTGAACACAGTTTATCCCGTCTTAAATTTTATTGATTATTTACGTTTAAAAAATACCTAAAGTTGTATTAGGAAAGTTGTTTGAAATGTTTGGATCAAGATTACAGGTAACTTATTAGATATTTTGTAGTCATGTTGCGCAAGTTGGAACTGGTGTTTTTCTGAATAAAACGCGCCAAATAAATTGACATTTTGGAGATATAACGATGGAATTTATCGAACAAAAGGACCATTTATGATGTTTATGGGACATTTCGGAGTGCCAACAGAAGAAGATCTTCAAAGGTAAGGCATGAATTATATCGTTATTTCTGAGTTTTGTGTCGTGCCTGGCGGGTCGAATTATGATTGTCATGTGTTTGTTTGATGAGGTGCTGTCCTCAGATAATAGCATGGTTTGCTTTCGCCGTAAAACCTTTTTGAAATCTGACACGGTGGCTAGATTAACAAGTTAGGCTTTAATTTGATGTATTGCACTTGTGAATGTATGAAAGTTAAATATTTGTAATAATTTTTTTTGAATTTCATGCTCTGCAGTTTCACCGGATGTTGTCGAAACATTCCGCTAGTGGAACCCCTATCCCAAACAGGTTTTAACACATATGGACCCAGAACTTAATCGAGCATCTGACCAATTACACAAGACTTCAGTTCTGGGTTAACCGAGATTAGGGATTTTCTAACCTAACGTAGCAGTCTTGACGAGAAGATAAAAAACAGTCGGGAGGTTCTCTTCTGCACTCTTCAACCAATTCAGTAAATGTGGAGGAGGAGTTAAGGTGGAGTGTCGCCTTGTTAATGCGGAAATCAATTCACAGGCGCTCTATTAATTTCCCCTGAAAACTGGAACATCCGGTTGTTCTGGACATGGCAGAGGCTAGGGTTTTTCTAAATCTAAACACTGTTGAAGTGTGAATCACACATGTTATTGTTTCGACTGCCACCATGCAGCGTGTAACCACATTACTTGAGAAAGAAAACCATGAGTCATTTTCAGGGAAGTGATGATGTTTTGAACCACATTCAAGACTATAAGGAAGATGATGATGGTGAAGCGATGGAGGAGGTAAAGCAATGACATTACTATACAAACCTCTTAGATGTCTAGATTGCACTCTCAGCAGATTTTCTGAGAAATCTGCTCTACACACACACACACACACACACACACACACACACACACACACACATAGGAGTTTATTGTGTCTGACCTCTCATTCATCCCTCCCAGCTCTTCCTGAAAAGCCTGACTCACATAAGCCAGTCACAATGGCCGTGTCCGAAACCTGTCTTTCCTACTGCTTACTAAAACTGCACTCAGTGTACTAATCATACTACACACTATTTAGAACATACTGTTTAGTAAAAATGTATGTACTAAGCAACAAATATCAGCATACTAGACTCACCCATACGGAGAATGCGCAATTACGTTGTTTCCCGCCGTTCATTCATTTTGGTGCAGTGTCCCCATCTCATTATCATGTGGATCTGAAAAGACGACCCTCTTCCTCAATAGTGTGCAGCGAATTCTACTACATGAAAAGATTATGACGTCCTGACATTTAAAGCATACAACATTTTTGAAAATGTCACATACTATAAAACATTCTGTTTTTGCATACGCCACAAAAGCATACTCAATTTTCTATATTTCACATACCAAAAAACATTCTGTTTTCGCATACCCAAAATGCCAACTATTTAGAACGCATGTACAGGTATTCGGGCATGGCCACTCTTCTCCCCCCACACAATCATGTCTGTTTCAAACACTCATGTGGCCTACATCCCTTTTTTGAACCTCTGTCCAATGGCGGCCGCTGATTGGTTGGTTGGAGTTGTCAACAAAGCAGCATGACAGAAATATGATGCCAAGTTTTCGAACTTGTTATCTATAGTTTCTTTATATAAAGCGATCTGTTCATTTGAACAACTGCATAAATACATATATTTCACTTTTGCATGTCAAAAACCCGAATGAACACTGCTGCACATGCTGCCATTGTTGTGAACAGATTAGATTATACTATTTAGAATGAGCAGCCAGCTCACAAACAAACGAATGAGTGCCAAAGGGAGAGTTCAGCAAGCATGTAGATGCAATAAGTGAAAACACATTATCTAACTGGGGATAGCTAGCTAACAATGTCACAAAGCATAATGCGCTAGCCAAGTAACTTTCCTTCTGAAACTATTTCCGAGTTAGTCAGATATTAGTTTAGAAAGACTTGAAATTGGCATGGGAGCTAACTAGCTAGCAAGCTATCAAAGGTACACTACTGTTCAAAAGTTTGGGGTCACTTAGAAATGTCCATGTTTTTGAAAGAAAGCACATTTTTGGTCCATTAAAATAACATCAAATTAATCAGAAATACAGTATAGACATTGTTAATGTTGTAAATGACTTGTAACTGGAAATGTCAGATTTTTAATGGAATATCTACATAGGCGTACAGAGGCCTATTATCAGCAACCACCACTCCTGTGTTCCAATGGCACGTTGTGTTAGCTAATCCAAGTTTATCATTTTAAAAGGATAATTGATCATTAGAAAACCCTTTTGCAATTATGTTAGCACAGTTGAAAACTGTTGTCCTGATTAAAGAAGCAATAAAATTGGTCTTCTTTAGACTAGTTGAGTATCTGGAGCATCAGCATTTGATTACAGGCTCAAAATGGCCAAAGACTTTTCTTCTGAAACTTGTCAGCCTATTCTTGTTCTGAGAAATGAAGGTTATTCCATGCGAGAAATTGCCAAGAAACCGAAGATCTCGTTCAACACTGTGTACTACTCCCTTCACAGAACAGCGCAAACTGGCTCTAACCAGAATAGAAAGAGGAGTGTGAGGCCCCGGTGCACAACTGAGCAAGAGGACAAGTAAATTAGAGTGTCTAGTTTGAGAAACAGAAGCCTCACAAGTCCTCAACTGGCAGCTTCCTTAAATAGTACCCGCAAAACACCAGTCTCAACGTCAACAGTGAGGAGGCGACTCCGGGATGCTGACCTTCTAGGCAGAGTTGCAAAGAAAAAGCTATATCTCAGACTGGCCAATAAAAATAAAAGATTAAGATGGACAAAAGAACACAGACACTGGACAGATGAAGATTTGAAAAAAGGGTTATGGACAGACCAATCTAAGTTTGAGGTGTTCGGATCACAAAGAAAAACATTCGTGAGACGCAGAAAACATGAAAAGATGCTGGAGGAGTGCTTGACGCCATCTGTCAAGCATGGTGGAAGCAATGTGATGGTCTGTGGGTGCTTTGCTGGTGGTAAAGTGGGAGATTTGTACAGGGTAAAAGGGATCTTGAAGAAAGAAGGCCATACCCTGTGGATGGCGCTTATTTGGAGCCAATTTCCTCCTACAACAGGACAATGACCCAAAGCACAGCTCCAAACTATGCAATAACTATTTAGGGAAGAAGCAGTCAGCTGGTATTCTGTCTATAATGTGTGTGTCCAGCAGTCACCGGATTTCAACCCTATTGAGCTGTTGTGGGAGCAGCTGGACCGTATGGTACGTAAGAAGTGCCCATCAATCCAATCAAACTTGTGGGAGGTGCTTCAGGAAGCATGGGGCGAAATCTCTTCAGATTACCTCAACAAATTGACAACTAGAATGCTGCAAGTGGAAGATTCTTTGACGAAAGAAAGCAAAGTTTGAAGGACACAATTATTATTTCAATTAAAAATCATTATTTATAACCTTGTCAACGTCTTGACTATATTTCCTATTCATTTTGCAACTCATTTCATGTATGTTTTTATGGAAAACAAGGACATTTCTAAGTGACCCCAAACTTTTAAACCGTAGTGTAGATAACTGGTTAATTTGACCCCAAAATTGACCAACCTATTTCTCAATGTTTAAAAAAATGACTGTACCTGGCTAACTAATTTGATCATGTTTTATGCTGTTTAAGTGTGTGTGTGTGTGTGTGTGTGTGTGTGTGTGTGTGTGTGTGTGTGTGTGTGATTACATTGGAGAGGGTTGGTTCTAGGATGTAAGATGGAAAAACTTCAACGCTGTAATTCTGCTTTTATTTCTGTCCCTACACAGTAAATGGGCAAGGCTAGCAGTGCACTCTCATTAAAACACACACACACCATGCCTTTTAATACCATCCAAACCACGCCTTTCTGCTCCTCTTGCTGGTTAACAAACCCACAACGGAACAGAATGCCGTAAAATTACAACTCTTCAGAACCGCTCCCTCACCATTGAACGTGATTCTTTCTGCTCCTGTCCTGTACACAGTGCCACAGCTTAGACATACTGTATCCACTTAGATATACTGTATCCACTTAGATATACTGTATCCATATTATGTGAAGTTTTTTTCCAGACCAGCACTAACACAACTGATTTAAAATAATCAACTATTCATGGTTCATCCTTCAGTTAGAAGAAGGTGTGTTAGTTGTCCAACCCTGGCGTACATTTACCAGAGAGTATGGATACGTTTAGCCAACCACTCACCCTGACCAGCTCACCAAACCTTCCACCGTCTATCCTCTGAGTGAAGTCAGGGATGACCTTTGTCTAATGATCCTGATCCCTGCTGGAATGCAGGGCTTGACCCTTCACCCCTGAGAGGATGATAAGAGGTCCCTGGCGCTGATGGCAGCTCACACACACATAGTGCTCAAACGTTAGCGCTGACATACAAAGCCATCCCCAGTGATAAGCCAGCCTGCCATAGATAAACACTCTCCTCCACTATCCTCCCTCTTCTAAATGGTCAAGATTAGTCTGACTTTGTTGGCTACTTGTCTTTACCGTCCTAACAGAGAGCAAGTGCGGTCATGCATACCTGGCTGGATGAAAACCTCTGTGGTCACTCTGCTGTCAGTGACATGCCAGGATAGATAGGGCTACGGCTTTGTTGGTGTTTGGTGTAGCAATAGCAATATAGAGGACATTTCCTGAACTTTCCCCTCCCCCCAGCCCCCATTTTAATTTCTACCTTGCTTCCCAAAACCAATGATTGCATTACCTCATTAACTGGTTAATTCCACTCTGTGGCTCAGAGGCTGCTCCCTTACAGTAAACATAGGACCTCCGGGCTTACATTCAGTCAACTAAATCATCACACCTACAACAGGTCCTGGGTTATCCCCTGTTCCGTTTATCCGTCTCCTCTAACACCGGGTTGACCCCTCTGTGAAACCAAAACTGGTCTGTGCAGTGTACACACGCACACAGATGCTCTCTACCATCGAGCACAGTCAGTAATTAGAATAGCCAGCTCTCTAGGTAGTGTAGTTAATCAGATTAGCTGGGGGAGGGCCAGAGTGTGTGTGTCCACAGGAGAGCAGATGTGACAGGCAGACAGGCTAAGACTGTCTGACTCTCCCTGTCCCTGTGTTTCTGACTGACTGTGTCTCTGTCTATGACTGTCGGCCAGACTGCCTGTGTCCCTCTGTCTCTCTCTGTAATTATGCCTGTCTGTCTCCTGTATTTCTACAGTGCATTTGGAAAGTATTCAGACCCCTTGACTTTTTCTACATTTTGTTATGTTACAGCATTATACTAAAATTGATTAATAACAAAAAAAATGTATCATCGATCTACACACAATACATTTTTACATTTTTTTTGTCATTTAGCAGATGCTCTTATCCAGAGCGACTTACAGTAGTGAATGCAAATATTTCATACATTTTTTTTTCTTCGTACTGGCCCCCCGAGGGAATCGAACCCACAACCCTGGCGTTGCAAGCACCATGTGTTGCCAACACCATGCTCTACCAACTGAGCTACAGGGAAGGTAGCTCAGACAAAGCAAAAACAGGTTTTTAGAAATAGAAAACGGAAATATCACATTTACATAAATATTCAGATCCTTTACTCAGTACTTTTTTGAAGCACCTTTGTCAGCGATTACAGCCTTGAGTCTTCTTGGGTATGATGCTAAAAGCTTGGCACACCTGTATTTGGGGAGTTTCTCTCATTCTTCTCTGCAGATCATCTCAAGCTCTGAAGGGTGGATGGGGCGCGTCGCTGCACAACTATTTTCAGGTCTCTCCAGAGATGTTCTATCGGGTTCAAGTCCGGGCCCTGGCTGGGCCACTCAAGGACATTTAGAGACTCGTCCCGAAGCCACTCCTGAATTGTTTTGGCTGTGTTCTTAGGGTCCTTGTCCTGTTGGAAGGTGAACCTTTGCACCCACTCTGAGGTCCTGAGCACTCTGGAGCAGGTTGTCATCATTGAACTCTTTGGCCTGAATGCCAAGCATCACGTCTGGAGGAAACCTGGCACCATCCCTAAGGGGAAGCATGGTGGTTGCAGCACAGAGTACTTTGCTCTGTTCATCTTTCCCTCGATCCTAACTAGTCTCCCAGTCCCTGCCGTTGAAAAACATCCTCACAGTATGATGCTGCCACCACTAATGCTGCAGACATGTTTTGGTACCCTTCCCCAGATCTGTGCCTCGACACAATCCTGTCTCGGAGCTCTACGAACAATTCCTTTGACCTCATGTCTTGGTTTTTGCTCTGACATTCACTGTCAGCTGTGGGACCTTATATAGACAGGTGTGTGCCTTTCCAAATCATGTCCAATCAATTGAATTTACCACAGGTGGACTCCAATCAAGTTGTAGAAATATCTCAAGGATGACCAATGGAAACAGGATGCACCGGAGCTCAATTTCGAGTATCATGGCAAAGGGTCTGAATACTTATGTAAAAAGGGTATTTCAGTTTTTATTTTTTCTTAAAATGCAAAAATAAAAATACAACTGTTTTCACTTAGTCATTATGGGGTATTGTGTGTAGATTGATGAAAAAAATAAAATATTTAATACATTTTAGAATAAGGCCATAACGTAACAAAATGTGGAAAAAGTCAAGGGGTCTGAATATTTTTTCAAATGCACTCTCTGTCTGTAAGAGGCTAACCCATGGTAAACCTACAGACCCTTTCTCCCAGAGTATTGTTTTTGACCAACAGACTCATAAACCCACAGTCTCTGTCTTGTTCTGTTTGTCTTTGTGTGTATCTCTGCCTTCTCTATGGTCACTTCAACCACAAGCCCTGTCTTTCCCTCAGTCTCCATTCTCCTTCTCAGTCTGTCTCTACATCTCTCTCCTCCAAATCTCCCATGACTAACTCTTATCCTGGCTTCTCGGCCACAATGTTTAAAGAAGCATTAAGAGGCCGAGAGAGAAATAGAGATTGCGGCAGGGTGATGTTGACATTTCTGCCTTTCATTTTCTTCCCGGTGTTTGTCACTGGGGATTCAGACTAGGAATGATTGAGGGGAAAATGTCCCTATTTTTGGGACTGAGATGGGGATTCGGAGCTTTCCAAAGTGGAGAGTTCCCATTCCCAAAGCGGATGCTGTCTGTCTGTCTGTCTGTCTGTCTGTCTGTCTGTCGGGTCCCAGCATCTGCTCTCTGCCGAAACCCTAAAAAACAACCTCTGAACCTTTCATCCTCTCCTGTATGTCAGCCAGGCCAACCTTTCCTCTCCTTTCTCCCCTCTCTGAGAAGTGTGTGTGTGTATGTATGTCATCAGGTCTAGTGTCAACATTCTGATCCAATTCTGTAACATCAACCTACATGATAGTAAGGGTGTGGGTGTCGAGGGAAGTATTTGATAAGATAAAATTACATATTTTTATGTGGCAGGTATTTAAGAAACATGCTGTCTTGTTTTAATCATTGCTTATAAACGATAAGATGAGATAAGATCATATGCCAGCAGTTGGTTTATATAGAAAGAATGTCAGGCTTGTAAAAAATACCAGGTCAATAGTAATTTTCCCTCACTGAAATAGATAATTGTTCAACTCCATACCTTCCCCAGGTTTGGTTTCCAAACACTCGCCAGACCTTGTCGGAGAATGGTCTTTGTCGCTCTTCAAAGCAAATGTCAGATGACATTCAAGAAGACACATATTGATTCTTGTTTCTAGGGAGAATCTCTGATGCAATTAAACTCCCTTTCCCCTTGACCTGACAATGACCGAGGGAGGCACAGACCATGAGGTGTATATCACATTGTTGCTGTGCCAACTAGGGAACTAGACTAGACACTATGATAAATAGTCAGCCGCAACACTTGCAAATGTGGTATCTTCAAAAAGGCTTCATTTTGGGGCGATATCAAGGCCTAATAGTCATAGGCTATTCTGTGACTCAAGTGACTAGCCTATACCAGCGCCATAGGACTACTGCTTCATTAGTCTTTCAAAAGAACTGTCACGACTCATGAGTGAGTCGAAAATATGGGGAAACACATTGCCTATGCCACCCCAAAGCATGGTCCGCCACTGGAAACTCAAACCACATTTCTGACACACCCAAACTTGTGTAGTTTTGGTTTATCCATTGAGACATGCTTTTCATGGGAAGTCTGAGAAACAGTAAATTCACCCATAAACAAGGAAATGAAAGTGTAGTTTGGAAGCAAGAACAAAAATGAGTTGGCCACTCTTTTGTGACAAGAAATTGATAATTTACTCAACAAATGAATGTGGCATTTTTGTGAATCTGTCTGTCAAGGTGGGTGCCAGGGAAAGTCCATCTGCTCACCTGACATCCACATGAGCGCCATTGTAGACCACCAGACTGATGATCAAAGGGACTGAGTGCGTGCTATCTCTGGTCTGACAGTGCATTTACACATATTAAGGTGGGAGTGATGAAACAACAGAGTGCCATTAATTTTCAATGGAGGGAAGTGAAGTGATCGGGTGGACCATTGGGCGACGCAAGCATGGACGAAGGAGCGGTTCATGGCTAGAAGGGATCCAGCTTTTGTCAAATTAATGTCAGATTTGACTTTTAATAGCAGGTTAGGAGAACTTACACAGCAGGTTAGGAGAATAAACATAGCAGGTTAGGAGAATTAGGACCTGTTAAACTCTGAGTGGTTGTGTTGGGCCCTGTACAGGGTCCGGTGAGTTTGGGGGGGCACCTCCACACCAAAAAACAAATACATCAGAAAATAGAAAGTGACATATCATTTGAAAGCTACAGGCCTTGTCTTTTTGGAAATCGAACTCAAATCTTACTTCTGGCAATGTCATTGAAAGCCCTGATTGCTAAGGTCCTTTTAAGATGTCAGGCTTGAAAATCTGTTTGGCACAGTGACTCACTACCCAAACCAGATGCAACTGGTTTCAAGTGGCCAAGAGATGTCATGTGATCTCCTACTGCTATCTAGTGGACAAACTGGTAATCAGACAGAGGATATATTTACCTCAATGGATACGAGACTTCAGCTATCTCCTCATATGTGACTCACCACCTGGATTCGGTCTTATGTAGCAAAATTTGAAATTGTGTTTTTTACATTGGATTAAAGTAAAGACTCAGAGCTACAAAATGGTATATCATACAATGTATTTTTGAGGAACAATGGAAAAGTAATTCTGCTTTGAAAATTGATAAACTTGTAAACTCACTTTTGAGAAAATGGCCTAGTGAAGAGCTCTTCTTTGTCTACACCCATTCAGCATCGTTCACACCCTCTTAAGCTTTAGCCCCACACATCTTGTTTTCCTCTCAGAGCATTCAGAGCGCAAACTTGACCCTCTGGCCGATGATTTGTTTACCTATGGATAACATGAAAACAGCCTAACCAGCTCTGCTGGCAACAATTTCATTACACTTTTTTGCAGGCGCTTACTGACACCGGCCATATTCAACAGGTGTTGTACACTTTAGCTTAAGACATGTAGCTAGCTAGCTAGGTAAACAATGAACCTAGCTATGTAAACAACGTGTAAGATCACACACGTCACATAACGTTAGCTAACGAGCCAGCCAGCTAACATTATCTAGTTAACCTGTCTGGGCAAGGTGGGACGTTTGTGTCCCACCCTAGTCAACAGCCAGTGGAATCGCGTCGCGCGAAATACAAATACCTCATAAATGCTATAACTTCAATTTCTCAAACATATGACTATTTTACAGCATTTTATAGATACACCTCTCCTGAATCGAACCACGTTGTCCGATTTCAAAAAGGCTTTACAGCAAAAGCAAAACATTAGATTATGTTAGGAGAGTACCCTGCCAAAAATAATCACACTGCCATTTCAAAGCAACTAGCATGCATCACAAATACCCAAAACACAGCTAAATGCAGCACCAACCTTTGACAATCTTCATCAGATGACACTCCTAGGACATCATGTTACACAATACATGCATTTTTTGTTTGATAAAGTTCATATTTATATATAAAAACAGCATTTTACATCGGCGCGTGACGTTCAGAAAATATTTTCCCTCAAATGCTTCCGGTGGATCAGCACTACAATTTACAAAATTACTATTCGAAAACATTGTTAAAATGTAATATTGTCATTCAAAGAATTATAGATTAACATCTCGTGAATGCAATCGCATTGCCAGATTTAAAAATAACTTTACTGGGAAATCACACTTTGCAATAAACAAGGTGCTATACTCAGAAAAATAGGCTAGGCGATACAGGTTAGCACCATCTTGGAACCATCTAAAATCAAATATACTATTGTAAATATTCCCTTACCTTTGATTATCTTCATCAGAAGGCACTTCCAGGAATCCCAGGTCCACAACAAATGTAGTTTTGTTCGAAAAAGTTAATAATTTATGTCCCAATAGCTCCTTCTTGTTAGCGCGTTCCGAAGGCTACTCATAATGTACGAGGTTTTGGCCTGCCATATGAGTTCTGTTATACTCACAGACACCATTCAAACAGTTTTAGAATCTTTAGAGTGTTTTCTATCCAAATCTACTAATTATATGCATATTCTAGTTACTGGGCAGGAGTAGTAACCAGATTAAATCGGGTACGGTTTTTATCCGGCCATGCAAATACTGCCCCCTAGCCCCAACAGGTTTAAACAACAATGAGCATAGTGCCAAATCATGTCGTTACTACTGTGGCAGACCAGGGGGTTTGGTCAAGACGTTTACACAGATCAGACATGGACAGAGTATAATTAGCTTGGTTTCAAGGGTGTTTATTAAATAAATCAAAAAGAAAAGGATAGGTCTCCCCCATGAGACCCTCTCCGGGATACCGTCTTCTGGGCTCCGGGTCTTGCTGTATCCTGTCGGGCACACAAACTCAACTCTTTCGTCTTAGCTCTGGTAACCGTCTCCAACTACATGGAAGTCACCTCACTTCCCCCAGTATTTTTCCTGTGTGCTGCCCTTCTGGCAGCTTTATGGGGCTTGTACAGCTGGTGAGCAATCAGCCCTTGATTACTCACCAACTCCCCAATCAGCCCCAATTAGTCCTGGGTGGAGAGCCCGTCGAGACCTGGCACGTCCAGCAGATGGAGCCATCGCCTCGTGATGTATACTCCGTCTGTCACCAGGCCTCGACAAGTCTCCCCCTGGTGGCTGACCTGCTGTACGCCACACTACCCTGCATGAAAATGCTGGGACCTAACCAACCAGGTTCAATGTTAGCTAGCTAATATTTGGCTCTAACTAGCAAAGCAAACAACTCTGGGATACGAATAATAATGTCAGCTAGGGAGCAAGCCAGCTAACTTTAGCTAGTTAACAGTACACTTTAGCTTAAGACATGTAGCTAGCTAGCTAGGTAAACAATTAACCTATCTTGGTAGACAATGTGTAAGATCACACATGTCACGTAATGTAAGCTAATGAGCCAGCCAGCTAACGTTAGCTAGTTAAACAACAATGAACATAGTGCCAAATCATGTCATTACTACACTGCATGAATATGCTGGGAGCTAACCAACCAAGTTCAATGTTAGCTAGCTAAAATTAGGCTCTAACTATCAAAGCAAACAGCTCTGGGATACAAATAATAATGTCAGCTAGGGAGCCAGCCAGCCAACGTTAGCTAGCTAGCTAACAGTACACTTTAGCTTGAAATGAAACCATTTTGTCAAAATTAGAAACGTGTAATATCTGTAAATGTAGCTAGCTAACGCTGCACTATCTTACTTGTATACATCATCATGCATGATGGACGCGTCTCCCTGTCATGGATGCTTTGCTACGGTTGCCCTTATTTTTTAAAAAGCTGCATTCGACAGGATTACCAACACAGACTGACCAGCTCAAATACATAGAAGCCTTCTATATTGCAGACCAATCCGAACTCCTCTCTCGGCATGTCCAGCCCACTCATTATCTCTGCCAAGCATGGCTAGTGTGAAGGTTGCTGACTTTTTCTGTGGCTTAACCAACAAGGCTCGTAATTTAACAATTGTATTCATATTTACAGATGGCATACACATTTGTTATTAAGACACATGAAAGTTCACATGTTCCAGAAGGCATTTCTGTTAAAAATGCAATTTGAAAAAAACATTTAAAACGTTCAAATGGCTCTCCTGTGAAGCTGTGACTTGCGACATACGCCTAGTTTCCTGAAACGGGTCATGTGTATATGCTTCCTGTAAGATGAAATATTAAGGTATGGCACGTGGGAATTTGGAATTTGCGTATGTTTATAGTGCCACCATTAGGTAAAAGATCAGAATTATTTTTTTTAATTACTTTTGGAACAGTAATTGGTAACATATAATATTTAATCTCAAACCTAGGCTTTCAAATCTCTCATTCCTTAGCATGGGGATAATTGGGGGGACCTCCACCCCCACAAAAAAAACTACAGTTTTTTGGGGGTCTGCTGTATCTCAGGCTCTAGTAGTCACATTGCTGACACCTTTATCAGTACTAACAGTACTAAGCATGTGTTTGTAGGACTTATATTTTTTAAATCAAAATGTACTTTATGAGGGTAGTATACAATATTATGTGTTGTTTAGAAAATGCCACAAGAGGGGGTCAGAGTTTAACAGGTTATGTTGTTAACTGTAATTTCAAAAGTAATGTTCCAACACTCCCACCTTGTGCCAATATCAGTCATTTTTAGGTCATGGTCGAAATAGTTTGTATTTTTTTCTAAGATATTGTCAGTTGGATAGGCTCTCTGCAAGGTTTTGTATGTCTTCCCTATCATATGATTATCCTTTTCTGACTTTAAAAAGCCATTCATTTCCAATAGAAGAGAAGCGAAGCGGCAGGGGGACCATTGGGCAACGGAAGGGAACAGGGCGGGACCAAAGTTGTGGAAAACTGAACTTTATGCAAATACATCACAGCACGCTTGACCAATCAAAGCTCACTATAGCCCCTACTGGATTGGCTGTTGATACCTAGCACCACCTAACATGCTGAGGGTGAAACAGAATACAAGTTCCAGTTAAAACGTACTGTAAAAATCAGCCGCCTGCCAACGTTTTGGTTAAAGCTAAATAGTGGCAATCCTCACTAGTGTGTCATATCTCACACATTGTATTAAATGGCACAGAAGGTTTAGTATTGTTTTACAAGTTTGTCTTAATTGAGCAGTTATAAATTAATGTATCAACTTATTGTAGGGCTGTGACTATATTTTTCCTCTTCCACGCGGTTTTTCATAGTAAAATGAGATGTATACAGGCTGTTTGAAGGCAAACAGACCAACTCTATTGGGTGTGCATACAGAGAGTGGGGTGGACTGTGTCATGTATATACAGTAGAAAATTCATACTTCGTAAATTATTTTGCATTAGTCATGTTATTCTTGGCATGCAGAGCGCATTCCTTCACCTGGTCTGCAAACGGTTTGCATGTGATTTATGAGCTAGAACAGTTACCTCTCTATTAGAGCAAATGTTCATGTTTAGGCACCCAGCGGCGCTAGGACCGCCCTCAGTTCAGACTGTAGAGGCAAACCTACGCATGGGTTTGAGCCGAAACGACTACACTGCTTCAGACGGAAAGACGTGTGGATCTCGTTGACAGCGACTGGAAATGATAATTTGTCAGTGTGTTTTTTGAGCTTTCAGTGATGAACTCATTCCAGGTTTATTTAACGCGTCTTGTCTCGTTTTTATCCATTATATTGCCGTGAATTATGAATTTCTCACCGGTTTACCTCTTTATTCGCTTGGTCCTGTCGCTGGATAACTTTGCATGCAATGGGAATATGAATACGTGCGCTGTGGTCTGAAGCAGCAGCAGACTCCGTGTCGATCTACTGTAGTAGCCTTGATGGAAACCATGTCGCCACAGCAGGGAACTATCGGACAGAATAGGTCTGGCTCTTTGACAGGGGGCAGCAAACTCTGCGCGCTGCCAGACAGCAAAAAGGTAATGTGGATTTTGGATTGTACGGCATGGATGGTACTGAATTACTGATCTTCTTTTGGGTTTGCCACATGCTGAACTCTATATGATCTAATTCCTGGTAGCATGCCATGCATGTTTGCTGTAGTAGGCTATTGTTGCCACAGTATAGGTTCAATGGGATTTGACATGATCATTAAACTTCCAGCCTAATATGGGTTGTGTGCATTATTCACATATGCTATTGAGAGTTACTGGTCATGTTTTGAGGGTATGTTGTCATCTATGATTCCATCTGGTTCAATCTGGGTCTTCTCTTTGTGTCACTTGGTTTCAGGGATGGATTCCTCCGCTTTAACTTTAAATAGTATTTCACAAGGTTAATTATTAGTGTTTATTTTTGGTTTATTTCATAATTTCAGACAACTTCTCCATAATTATATTATCGTTTTATAATGCGTTACAAGAAAATGATAAGACCCATTTTTGTAGCCTAATGCAGGCTAATTTGAAATTCATTAGTTATTAAATTTGTGTAAATTACGCATACGTAAAAATACAAATGCCACCCAATGCAAATTTCGGCAAACAATTAGATAATCAATAGACCAAGATAAAAATAAAGAGAGCATATTCAGAAAAAAATGTAACATTCCATTTCATCTATATTTACATTCCTCTGAGTCATTCTCCTCAAAGTTTGATGAGCTAAAGATTGGTTACAGTTTACAGACATGTGCAGTATACCTATTCGACTTAAAAATGTAAAAATATGGAAGAAAATGAACAATGCGTCGCTGTAGTCAAAAATCTGCTCTAGATCACAAATCAATTGGGAATGATAGTCACCAGACAGACAAGAGTGGCGCTGTGTTTGAGGGGCTCTGCACTCACTGGGAGTCAATAGTTGGACCTGCTGTCTGGCCTTTCGCCCCGCTCAGCATAATCCCATCTAGTTTTAGTTGAGTTAATGTTAATTCACAGAATTCATGGTATAAATATGATTGCTTTAGACTTGCAAATAGCTTCAGTTTCAGTGCAAATATCACGATGTTTCCTTCAACGCAGCTACTCTTCACCATTAGAAGTATCTGTATTGCCCTACAAACCTAACACATAATATGTATTTGTAGTATACAGTGCTTACAGAAAGCATTCCTATCCCTTGATTTAGTCCACATTTTGTTGTGTTACAGCCTGAATTCAAAATGGATTAAATATTTTTTTTTTCACCCATCTACACACACTATCTCATAATGAAAAAGTGAAAACATGTTTTTAGAAATGATTGCACATTTATTGAGAATGAAATACAGAAATATCTAATTGACATAAATATTTACACCCCTGAGTCAATACTTTGTAGAAGCACCTTTGGCAGCGATTACAGCTGTGAGTCTTTCTGGGTAAATCTCTAAAAGCTTTCCATACCTGGATTTTGCATCATTTGCCCATCATTTTCAGGTCCTGCCATCGGTTTTCAGGTAGATTTCAATCAAAACTGTAACTCGGCCACTCAGGAACATTCACTGTCTACTTGGTAAGCAATTCCAGTGTACAGTAGATTCCGGCTTGTGTTTTAGGTTATTGTCCTGCTTAAAGGTAAATTAATTTCCCAGTGTCTGATGGATTGCAGAGTGAACTAGGTTTTCCTCAAGGATTTTGCCTGTGCTTACTGTAGCTCATTACGTTTATTTTTTAACCTGAAAATCTCCCCAGTACTTAACGATTATAAGCATACCCATAACATGATGCAGCCACCACTATACTTGAAAATATGGAGAGTGGTACTCAGTAATGTGTTGTATTGGATTTGACACAAAAATAAAACTTTGTATTCAGGACTAAAAGTTAATTGCTTTACTACATTTTTGGCAGTATTGCTTTAATGACTTGTTGCAAACAGGTTGCATGTTTTGGAATATTTTTTATTCTGTACAGTATAGTAGAGTAACTACAATGTTGTTGATCCATCCTCAGTTTTCTTCTATCACAGCCACTAAACTCTGTAATCGTTTTAAAGTCACCATTGGCCTCATGGTGAAATCACTGATTGGTTTCCTTCCTCTCTGGCAACTGAGTTATGGTTGCCTGTATTTTTGTAGTGACTCAGTGTATTGATACACCATCCAAAACGTAATGAATAACTTCACCATGCTCAAAGGGATATTCAATGTATTTTTTTCTCCTTTTTTTTTTTTACCGATCTAACAATAGGTGCCCTTCTTTGCGAGGCACTGGAAACCTCCCTGGTCGTTGTGGTTGACTCTGTGTTTGAAATTCACTGCTCGACTGAGGGACCTTACAATTATCTGTATGTGTGGGGTACAGAGATGAGGTAGTCATTCTAATTTTTACTCAACTTATTTAGGCTTGCCATAACAAAGGGGTTGAATACTTATTCACTCAATACATTTCAGCTTGTCATGTTTTATGAATTTGTAAAAAATGTAAAAACATCATTCAATTTTGACATTATGGGCTATTGTGTGTAGGCCAGTGACCAAAAACATCTACATTTAATCAATTTTAAATTCAAGCTGTAACATCAAAATGTGGAAAACGTAAAGGTGTGTGAATACTTTCTGAAGGCACTGTAGTATGCAATTAATGTGTTGGTGATTACTGCTGATAATAATACATTCTGAGCCAACAATAATTCATCAATGAAATTAAGTTCTATCCCCCATTCTACCCCTGTTTGGAATATGTAACTGCACTCTGAAAATATGAGGTCAGTGGAAAGCTTGGCTTTACAGCAGTTTTGCTGGAGTGGAAGGAAACAATTAATTAATTGGTAGTGGCAGGGCCATTCCTGCATAAATAATATCAATATGCCTCGTCCATTACTGTCCTGGTTGGTGATTACTGTCTTATTTCACTGTAGAGCCTCTAGCCCTGCTCAATATGCCTTAACCAACCATGTTGTTCCACCTCCTACATATGCGATGACATCACCTGGTTTAAACGTCTCTAGAGACTATATCTCTCTCATCATTACTCAATGCCTAGGTTTACCTCCAATGTACTCACATCCTACCTTACCTTTGTCTGTACACTATGCCTTGAATCTATGCTATCGTGCCCAGAAACCTGCTCCTTTTACTCTCTGTTCCAAACGTGCTAGACGGCCAGTTCGTATAGCCTTTAGCCGTACCCTTATCCTACTTCTCCTATGTTTCTCTGGCGATGTGGAGGTTAATCCAGGTCCTGCAGTGCCTAGCTCCACTCCCACTCCCCAGGTGCTCTCATTTGTTGACTTCTGTAACCGTAAAAGCCTTGGTTTCATGCACGTTAACGTTAGAAGCCTACTCCCTAAGTTTGTTTTACTCACTGCTTTAGCACACTCTGCCAACCCGGATGTCTTAGCCGTGTCTGAATCCTGGCTTAGGAAAACCACCAAAAACCCTGAAATCTCCATCATTAACTATAACATTTTCCGCCAAGATAGAACTACCAAAGGGGGCGGTGTTGCAATCTACTGCAAAGATAGCCTGCAAAGTTCTGTATTACTATCCAAGTCTGTACCCAAACAATTCGAGCTTCTACTTCTAAAAATTCACCTTTCCAGAAACAAGTCTCTCACTGTTGCCACTTGCTATAGACCTCCCTCTGCCCCCAGCTGTGCCCTCGATACCATATGTGAATTGATTGCCCCCCATCTATCTTCTGAGCTCGTGCTACTAGGTGACCTAAACTGGGACATGCTTAACACCCCGGCCATCCTACAATCTAAGCTTGATGCCCTCAATCTCACACAAATGATCAATGAACCTACCAGGTACAACCCCAAATCCGTAAACACGGGCACCCTCATAGATGTCATCCTAACTAACTCGCCCTCCAAATACACCTCTGCTGTTTTCAATCAAGATCTCAGCGATCACTGCCTCATTGCCTGCATCCCTAATGGGTCTGCGAACAAACGACCACCCCTCATCACTGTCAAACGCTGCCTAAAACACTTCTGCGAGCAGGCCTTTCTAATCGACCTGGCCGGGGTATCCTGGAATGACATTGACCTCATCCCGTCAGTAGATGTTGCCTTGCTATTCTTTAAAAGTGCCTTCCTCACCATCTTAAATAAGCATGCCCCACTCAAAAAAATGTAGAACTAGGAATAGATATAGTCCTGGGTTCACTCCAGACCTGTCTGCCCTTGACCAGCACAAAAACATCCTGTGGCGTTCTGCATTAGCATCGAATAGCCCCCATGATATGCAACTTTTCAGGGAAGTTAGGAACAAATATACACAGGCAGTTAGAAAAGCTAAGGCTATCTTTTTCAAACAGAAATTTGCATCCTGTAGTACTAACTCAAAAAAGTTCTGGGACACTGTAAAGTCCATGGAGAATAAGAGCACCTCCTCCCAGCTGCCCACTGCTATGAGGCTAGGTAACACTGTTACCACTGATAAATCCACTATAATTGAGCATTTCAATAAGCATTTCTCTACGGCTGGCCATGCTTTCCACCTGGCTACCCCTACCCTGGTCAACTGCACGGCACCCTCCACAGCAACCCGCCAAAGCCCCCACTATTTCTCCTTCACCCAAATCCAGACAGCTGATGTTCTGAAAGAGCTGCACAATCTGGACCCTCTCTTTCTAAAATTATCTGCTGAAATTGTTGCAACCCCTATTACTAGCCTGTTCAACCTCTCTTTCGTATTGTCTGAGATTCCCAAAGATTGGAAAGCTGCCGCGGGCATCCCCCTCTTCAAAGGGGCTGACACTCTAGACCCAAACTGCTACAGACCTATATCTATCCTACCCTGTCTTTCTAAGGTCTTCGAAAGCCAAGTTAACAAACAGATTACCGACCATTTTGAATCCCACCGTACCTTCTCCGCTATGCAATCTGGTTTCAGAGCTGGTCATGGGTGCACCTCAGCCACGCTCAAGGTCCTAAACGACATCATAACCGCCATCGATAAGAGACAATACTGTGCAGCCGTGTTCATCGACCTGGCCAAGGCTTTCGACTGTCAATCACCACATTCTTATTGGCAGACTCGACAGCCTTGGTTTCTCAAATGATTGCCTCGCCTGGTTTACCAACTACTTCTCTGATAGAGTTCAGTGTGTCAAATCGGAGGGCCTGTTGTCCGGACCTCTGGCAGTCTCTATGGGTGTGCCACAGGGTTCAAATCTCGGTCCGACTCTCTTCTCTGTATACATCAATGATGTTGCTCTTGCTGCTGGTGATTCTCTGATCCACCTCTATGCAGACGACACCATTCTATATACTTCTGGCCCTTCTTTGGACACTGTGTTAACTAACCTCCAGACGAGCTTCAATGCCATACAACTCTCCTTCCGTGGCCTCCAACTGCTCTTAAACGCAGGTAAAACTAAATGCATGCTATTCAATCGATCACTGCCCGCACCTGCTCGCCCGTCCAGCATCACTACTCTGGACGGCTCTGACTTAGAATACGTGGACAACTACAAATACCTGGGTGTCTGGTTAGACTGTAAACTCTCCTTCCAGACTTACATTAAGCATCTCCAATCCAAAATTAAATCTAGAATCGGCTTCCTATATCGCAACAATGCATCCTTCACTCATGCTGCCAAACACACCCTCGTAAAACTGACCATCCTACCGATCCTCGACTTCGGTGATGTCATCTATAAAATAGCCTCCAGCATTCTACTCAACAAATTGCATGCAGTCTATCACAGTGCCATCCGTTTTGTCACCAAAGCCCCATACACTACCCACCATTGCGACCTGTACGCTCTCGTTGGTTGGCCCTCGCTTCATACTCGTCGCCAAACCCACTGGCTACAGGTTATCTGCAAGTCTCTGCTAGGTAAAGCCCCGCCTTATCTCAGCTCACTGGTCACCATAGCAGCACCCACTCGTAGCATGCGCTCTAGCAGGTATATCTCACTGGTCACCCCCAAAACCAATTCCTCCTTTGGCTGGCTTTCCTTCCAGTTCTCTGCTGCCAATGACTGGAACGAACGGCAAAAATCTCTGAAGCTGGAGACTCATATTTCCCTCACTGGCTTTAAGCACCAGCTGTCAGAGCAGCTCACAGATCACTGCACCTGTACGTAGTCCATCTGTAAACAGCCAATCTATCTATCTACCTACCTCATCCCCATACTGTATTTATTTATTTATCTTGCTCCTTTGCACCCCAGTATCTCTACTTGCACATTCATCTTCTGCACATCTACCATTCCAGTGTTTAATTGCTATATTGTAATTACTTCGCCACCATGGCCTTTTTATTGCCTTAACCTACCTCATTTGCACTCACTGTGTATAGACTTTTTGTTTTCTTTTGTTCTACTGTATTATTGACTGTATGTTTTTTTTATTCCACGTGTAACTGTGTTGTTGTATGTGTCGAATTGCTACGCTTTATCTTGGCCAGGTCGCAGTTGCAAATGAGAACTTGTTCTCAACTAGCCTACCTGGTTAAATAAAGGTGAAAGAAAAAAAAGAAATTATAATAATTATACAGTACCAGTCAAAAGTTTGGGCACATCTACTCATTCAAGAGTTTTTCTTTATTTTTACTATTTTCTACATTGTAGAATAATAGTGAAGATATCAAAACTATGAAATAATACATATGGAATCATGTTGTATCGAACAAAGTGTTAAACAAATCAAAATATACGTTATATTTTAGATTCTTCAAATTAGCCACCCTTTGCCTTGATGACAGCTTTGCACACTCTTGGCATTCTCTCAACCAGCTTGACCTTGAATGCTTTTCCAACAGTCTTTAAAGAGTTCCCACATACATGCTGAGCACTTGTTGACTGCTTTTCCTTCACTCTGCGGTCCGACTCGTCCCAAACCATCTCAATTTGGTTGAGGTCGGGGGATTGTGGAGGCCAGGTCATCTGATGCAGCTCTCCGTCACTTTCCTTCTTGGTAAAATAGCCCTTGCACAGCCTGGAGGTGTGTAGGGTCCTGTTGAAAAACAAATGATAGTCCTACTAAGCGCAAACCAGATGCGATGGCGTATCGCTGCAGAATGCTGTGGTTGCCATGCTGGTTAAGTGTGCCTTGAATTCTAAGTAAATCACTGACAGTGTCATCAGCAAAGCACCCCCATACCATCACACCTCTTCCATGCTTCACGGTGGGAACCACACATGCGGAGATCATTGGTTCACCTACTCTCACAAAGACACTGCGGTTGAAACCAAAAATCTCAAATTTGTACTCATCAGATCAAAGGACAGATTTCCACCGGTCTAATGTCCATTGCTCGTGTTTCTTGGTCCAAGCAAGTCTCTTCTTCTTATTGGTGTCCTTTAGTAGTGGTTTCTTTGCAGCAATTCAACCATGAAGGCCTGATTCACGCAGTCTCGTCTGAACAGTGAATGTTGAGATGTTACTTGAACTCTGTGAAGCATTTATTTGGGCTGCATTTTCTGAGGCTGGTAACGCTAATGAACTTATCCTCTGCAGGAGAGGTAACTCTGGGTCCTCCTTTCCTGTGGCGATTCTCATGAGAGTAAGTTCATCATAGCGTTTGATTGTTTTTGCGACTGCACTTGAAGAAACATTTACTTTAATTGACTGACCTTCATGTCTTAAGGTAATGATGGACTGTCGTTTCTCTTTGCTTATTTGAGCTGTTCTTGACATAATATGGACTTGGTATTTTGCCAAATAGGGCTATCTTTTGTATAACACCCCTACCTTGTCACAACACAACTGTTTAGCTCAAACACATTAATTTTAAGAAGCAAATAAAGTCCACAAATTAACTTTTAACAAAGCACACCTGTCAATTGAAATGCATTCCAGGGAACTACCACATGAAGCTGGTTGAGTGAATGCCAAGAGTGTGCAAAGCTGTCATGAAGGCAAAGGGTGGTGTCACGCCTGCCCACCTTTACCATTACGCGCTTCTGCCACCATCATTTCGCACACCTGCTTCCCTCGTCACGCGCATCAGCGATTCATTGCACTCACCTGGACTCAATCACTTGTGTTATTTCCTCCCCTAAATCTGTCTGTTCCCCAGCGCTGTTCCCCGCTTCAGCATTAATTGTTGTTTGTCTTTATATTACCTGGTTCTGACGCTGTTCCATGTCTGTGCTAAATTAAATGTTCAACTCTTCGTGTCTGCTTCTCATCTCCAGCGTCGGTTCTTACAGGTGGCTACTTTGAAGAATCTCAAATATAAAATATATTTTGATTGAACACTTTTTTGGTTACTACATGATTCTATGTGTGTTATTTCATAGTTTTTATGTCTTCACTATCATTCTACAATGTAGTGAAGAGTACAAATAAAGACCCTGTAATGAGTAGGTGTGTGTATATGTGTGTGTGTTATTTTCTAGGGAACTCAGTCAGGGTCTAAACTTCCTGTTGAGTTAGAATAGTAGGATTCACAAGGTGCAATTTTGAAACTTAGTTGTGCATCAGCAGTTTTCCTCTTGTTATATGTGAATCACTGACAGGCACTCAATTAGCCCATGTAAGTTCATGTTTTTTAGATTGGTAAATTAGTCTAGTTAGTCTAGCCAGCTTTCCAAACTTGTAGTAATCGTGTCTGAATTACACATGCCCAGAGGCCCTAAACTTCATGTGGCCCCCCATTTGATTGTGTTAGTCAATCTCACTCGGATATATTAACATGACATAAGTCATGGCAGTATTTGTAGAATTGACAGAAATTAGCTTTAAAACTGCAACAACAACCAAAATCTGTGAAGCAAACTCATTTGTTTACTTTTTGTTAATAAAATACTTTTCCTGCTGAGTTAATGTGAGTTAGTATGTAGCTGCTAATTTTATAGCTAATAGGCTATGTCAGCATTTCCCAAACTTGGTCCTGGGGACCCCAAGCATTGCATATTTAGTTGTTTGCCCTAGCACTACACAGCTGATTCAAATAATGAACTCATCACCAAGCTTTGATGATTTAAATCAGCTGTATAGTCCTAGGGTAAAAAAACAAAACATGCACCCTTTGAGGTCCCCAGGACCGAGTTTGGGAAATGCTGGATCAAGAAAGGTGAATGAAGATACAGCAGTACTAAATTGTATAGAAATGCAGTAAATGAGCTTTAACTTTCGGACCTCACTAAAACGCAGACCCTGGTTACGGCCCTGGGGAGTGGTGCTCCACGGCAGCTGACCTTGAGCTGCTTCGTGTGTGTGTGTGTGTGTGTGTGTGTGTGTGTGTATCTGGGGGTGTTGGGAAAGGCAGAAGACACATTTCCATTCTAACAATTCTATTATTCTAAACTGTTCTCTCATAACAGTTATGTTTATGAGAGAAGTTCTCAGATATGGTTATGAGAGAAGTTCTCTTTTCATTGGTTGCCCTTTAAATGCGTGCAACCAATGACAAAAGGATCCTTTGGAAAGGTCCATACAGGTTGTCCTCATGATTGAGTTCACTGGGTAAATCTATCAAAATGTTTAATATACTGTATGAGTAGTGAGTCACCAACAAAATATGTGTTTTGAAAATACAGAATGCAACCTTTAAATAAAAATCATAGTCTGTAAATATGCCAATTGAGTTTCACAAACATATGTCATGGTCCAAAAGCAAATAAGTCATAATTAACAAAAACAAATTACGATTAGCAAATAATGCAAGACAAGTCTTTTTGTAACACAGCACATTTCTGAAACATTTTCTTGCTTTGAAAACACAACAGGGGTAAAATATGTGACTTGCATTACATTTGTGAGTTGCTCCACATATTTGTGAGTGGCCTCACATATTTGCCAGTTGTGCAGATTTAAAATACGGCATCCAGAATAGGACATCCTAAATTATCATAAAAATAAGATAAAAATGAATATATCAAATAATTACTTAAAGGATACAAAACCGATGCATTTCTAACTTAATTTCCTCCTTTTATAGCTTATTTTCCTTGATCCCTTCCTTTCCTCCACTCCTCTGCTTTCCTAGCTCCCTTTCATCCTATCCTTTTCTAGCTCCCTTTCCTTCTTTCCTTGGTCTTTCCTGTCTTCCATTCCTCCTTTCCTAGCTGCCTTTCCTTGATCCCTTCCTTTACGCCCGTCCTTTGCTTTTCTAGCTCTCTTTCCTCCTATACTTAACCAACTCTCTTTCCTTTCTTCTTACCTAGCTTCCTTTCTTCTTTTTGTTGGTCCTTCCCTAATTTCCTTTACTTTCTTCCTTTCCTAGCTTTATTTAATAATTTCCTAGTTCCCTTTCCGCCTTTCTGTTCCCAGGACCCTTTCCTCTTTTCCTTTCCTAGCTCCTATCCTCTTATCCTTTCTGAGCTTCATTTCCTAGCCCCCTTTCTTCCTTTCCTTTTCTAGCACCCTTTCCTCCTTTCCTAGATCCACTTCCTCCTTTCCAAGGAAAGGTATTTAGGAAAAGAGGAAAGGGATCTAGGAAAGGAGCTGAACGGTGCTAGGGAAGAATGGAAGCAATGAAAGCAGGAAAGGGAGCTAGGAAAGTAAGAAAGTTATTAGAAAGGAGGAGAAGAAAGGAAGGAAGGGAAGCATAGGATAGGAGGAAAGGAAGCTAGGAAAGTAGAAGACGAAAATAAACTAGGACATAAAGGGAGCAAGGAATGGAGGAAATAACGCTAGGAAAGGAGGAAAGGAAGAAATTAAAGGAGGAATGAAAGATGGGGAAAGCAAAGCAGGGGAGGAAAAGAAGGAAAGGAAGAAAGAAAGGGAATCTAGGAAAGGAGGAAATGGATACAGGAAAGGAGGAGATGGAAGAAAAGGGAGCAAGAAAAGAAGGAAAGAGCGCTAGGAAAGCAAAGGAGGGGAGGAAAGGAATCACGGAACTGAAGCTAGGAAAGTAGGAATGGAAGATAGGAAATGAGGAAAGGAAAGGGAGTTCGGTAAGGAGGATAGAGAGCAAGGAAAGCAAAGGAGGGGAGGAAAGGAAGGGATGGGATCACTGAAAGGAAACTAGTTAAGTACAAAATGAAGATAGGAAAGGAAGCTAGGATACCAAACAGATGCATTTCTAAAAGTAATTGTGATATATTCATTTCTATCTTATTTTTATGAGAACTGAGGATGTCCTAATCTGAATACCGTATATTAATTGTGCACAAACTGATCCAGAAAATGCAACTCACAAATAGGTAGCAACTGTCATGTGTGCTCCCTCTCCGGCTTCTAGGTCACCAGGCTGCTCGTTATGGCGCACACCTGTCACCATCCTCTTCAGACTCCATCACCTTCCTGATTACCTTCCCTATATATGTCACTCCCTTTGACTCCTTCCCCAGGCGTTATCGTTTCTGTTTCATGTCTGTGCGTTGTTTGTGTTAATTGTTTTGTATTTAGTTGCATTTTATTTATTAAAACACTCACTCCCTGACCTTGCTTCCTGACTCTCAGCGCATCGTTACAGAATAACACCTCACCTAAGGGAAGCATCAGGGAGTGTTTTTTTGTGTCAGGTGGAATGACGTCGGATTCGGAAGCCGCTACAGGCTTTCATGCCTCAGCTGGATGGTCAGGCTCTCACGCCTCAGCCGGATGGTCAGGCTCTCACGCCTCAGCCGGATGGTCAGGCTCTCACGCCTCAGCCGGATAGTCAAATTCTTTTTTGTCTTGCATATTTATTAGGTAATCATCATTTGTTTTTGATAATGATGACTCATTTGCTTTCGGATCATGACATATGTTTGTGAAACTGTATTGGCATATTTACAGCCTGTGATTTTTATTTAAAGATCCACTATGCAGAAATCGCTCCACCTTTTCCTGGTTGCTAAAATTAGAATCATTCTCCTAATTTCAGTTGATGTGACAAAACAAGCAACTATAGTGTGAAGATCATTGTACCATCTAAACTGCTGTGAAATATATTTTCTATAACCATAAGCATAGTATTTTCAGCTGTTTGAAACCAGTGTACACAACCAAAAGTATACTAAAATATAATATCCCCAAATTGTTTCATACACACAATAAGCTTATTTCTCGCAAATGTGCTCAAATTTGTTTACATCCCTGTTAGTAAGCATTTCTCCTTTGCCAAGATAATCCATCCACCTGACAGGTGTGGCTTATCAAGAAGCTGATTAAACAGCATGATCGTTACACAGGTGCACCTTGTGCTGGGGACAATAAAAGGCCACTCTAAAATGTGCATTTTTGTCACACAACACAATACCACAGATGTCTAAAGTTTTGAGGGAGCGTGTAATTGGCATGCTGACTGCAGAAATGTCCACCAGAGCTGTTGCCAGAGGATTGAATGTTAATTTTTATACCATAAGCCTCCTCCAACGTCGTTTTAGAGAATTTGGCAGAACCGGCATCCCAACCGCAGCCCACGTGTAACCACTTCAGCCCAGGACCTCCACATCCGGCTTCTTCACCTGCGGGATCGTCTGAGACCAGTCATCCGGACAGCTGATGAAACTGTGGGTTTGCACAATCAAAGAATTTCTGCACAAACTGTTAGAAACCGTCTCACGGAAGCTCATCTGTGTGCTCGTCATCCTCAACAGAGGCTTGCCTTGACTGCAGTTTAGTAGGCAAATGCTCACCTTCGATGGCCACTGGCACACTGGAGAAGTGTGCTCTTTACAGATGAATCTCGGTTTCAACTGTACCGGGCAGATGGCAGACAGTGTGTATGGCGTCATGTTGGCAAGTTGTTTGCTAAAGTCAGCGTTAACAGAGTGCCCCATGGTGGCGGTGGGGTTATGGTATAGGCAGGCATAAGCTAAGGATAACAATTGCATTTTATCTATGCACAGAGATACCGTGACGAAATCCTGAGGCCCATTGTTGTGTCATTCATCCGATGCCATCACCTCATGTTTCAGCATGATAATGCACAGCTCCATGTCGCAAGGATCTGTACATAATTTCTAGAAGCTTAAAATGTCCCAGTTCTTCCATGGCCTGCATACTCACCAGACATGTCACCCGATTGAGCATGTTTGGGATGCTCTGGATCGACGTGTACGACAGCCTATTCCAGTTCCTGCCAAAATCCAGCAACTTCACACAGCCACTGAAGAGGAGTGGGACAACCTTCTACAGGCCACAATTAACAGCCTGATCAACTCTATGCGAAGGAGATGTGTCATGCTGCACAAGCTAATTTGGAGGTCACACCAGATACTGACTGGTTTTCTGACCCACATCCATAATATATATATATATATTTTTTAAAGGTATCTGTGACCAACAGATGCATATCTGTGTTCTCACTCATGTGAAATCCATAGATTAGGGCCTAATGAATTTATTTAAATTGACTGATTTCCTTTATATGAACTGTAGCTCAGTAAAATATTTGACATTTTTGCATGGTGCGTTTTGTTCAGTGTAAAAGATGCAAAAACCAAACTTAAGAACGGGAAGTCTATAAATAGTGGAAATAGAACAGATCTAGTGCGTCTTATTTTTTTAACATTTATTTTATTTCACCTTTATTTAACCAGGTAGGCTAGCTGAGAACAAGTTCTCAACAAGTTCTCATTCTTAGACTTGAGAATTACAGATCTATAACACACATTTCTATGATCATTTGGTCATGTCACACAAAAAGTTACAGATTGCAGCTTTAAAGGTTGCATTCTGTTCATAACACATATTGTGTCTGTGTCTCACTACTCACATACACGGAGTATACCAAACATTAGGAACACCTTCCTAATACTGAGCTGCACCCCCGTCTCCCTCAGAACAGCCTCAATTTGTCAGGGGACGGACTCTACAGGCTACTGAACGCATTCCACAGGGATGCTGGCCCATGTTGACTCCAACGCTTCCCACTGCTGTGTCAAGTTGGCTGGATGTCCTTTGGGTGGTGGACCATTCTTGGTACGCATGGGAAACTGTTGAGTGTCAAAAACCCAGCAGCATTGCAGTTCTTGACACAAACCGGTGCGCCTGGCACCTATTGCCATATCCCGCTCAAAGGCACCTAAATCTTTTGTCTTGCCCATTCACCATCTGAATGGCGTACATACGGTACACAATCCATGTTTCAATTGTCTGAAGGCTTAAAAATCCTTCTTTAACTTGTCTCTTCCCATTCATCTACACTGACTTGAAGTAGATTTAGCAAGTGACATCAATAAGGGATCATAGCTTTCACCTGGTCAGTTTATGTCAAGGAAAGAGTTCTTAATGTTTTGTATACTCAGTGTATATTAAACATTTTGATGGAAATATATCTCCATACGAATCAGTCAAATCTTATTCTGCAGGACAGGTGATAGGTGAATTGAATATCATTTCATTGAATTTGGCTACTGCACTTCAATGGCATCTTCTAAGACTTCTAAAACCAAACCCTTTAGTTGTAGTCAGTGGTGGGAAAAGTACCCAGTTGTCGTAATTGAGTAAAAGTAAAGATACCTTAATAGAAAATGACTCAAGTAAAAGTGAAAGTCATCCAGTAAAATACTACTTGAGTAAAAGTCTAAAGGTATTTGGTTTTAAATATACTTAAGTTTCAAAAGTAAATGTAATTGCTAAAATATACTGAAGTATCAAGTAAATAATTTCAAATTCTTTATATTAAGCAACCCAGATGGCACCATTTTCTTTTTTCCTTTTTTATTTTTTTACAAATAGCCAGGGACACACTTCAACACTCAGACATCATTTACAAACAAAGCATTTGTGTTTAGTGAGTCCATCAGATCAGAGGCAGTAGAGCTGCCAGGGATGTTCTCTTGATAAGTGCATGAATTGGACCTGTCCTGCTAAGCATTCAAAATGTAACTAGTACTTGTGGGTGTCAGGGAAAATGTATGGAGTAAAAAGTACATTATTTGCTTTAGGAATGTAGTGAAGTAAAAGTTGTCAAAAATATAAATAGTAAAGTACAGATACCCCAAAAAACTACATAAGTAGTATTTTTAAGTATTTTTACTTAAGTACTTTACACCACTGGTTGCAGTTCATTATGTAACATCATGTAAAATGTATGTAATGTTATAATATGGCCACCATCGTGACCAAGCTATTTTGAGAGTGAAACCTTTTTCCATAGTCATTAGATTTGCCATATTAAATGATGTGGTGAGAAATCAAAGGGGATAACAGGTAGGAATTTGCTGACTTAAAGGGCAAGTTGAAAAGAGTTTGTTAAGCCAACCTTATTTGATTTTTGTCTGTGACTTTTCTCACAGACATTTGTCTGTTGAATGTATGTATGCATGTAACCCAAGACACTGGCGGAGACAGTTTTACGATTCACGTTTTTTGGGAAATGTAAATGTAAAAAAATTTGACAATTTAATTCCTGTGGTGGCCTACTAAATTCCTGACATTGAGAGAGATTATGATTTATTTAGAAACATTGACAGTACAGAGAGAAGACAAACCAAACACTGCATACTTCTCTCTCTCTTTTTGTTCTTTTTTCGGTTTCTCTTTCTCTCTCTCTTTCATTCTTTCTTTCTTTCTTTCTTTCTTTCTTTCTTTTTTTAAACATTTTTTCTCCTCCCTTCCTTAATACCATTTAGAGATGTGGTATATGACTATCAGGATGTGTTACAGTATGACCTCTGTACATTTTACAACAGTAAATAACATTAGACTATGTAAATAATGACCAGTTGACCCAGTATTCTCTCCCTCCCTTTTTTCTCTCCATAGAAGATGAAGACCCTGGCCCATCGACGACAGTCTGCCCCTTCCCTGGTCATCAGCAAAGCACTTACCAAATCACGAAGCATGTCCAGGTACAGTAACAGCCTATCAGATACCTCTATTCAACTAAACTGCTACCTATCACTATGTGTAGTCCCTAATAGAGGTTTTCACATGTCCAACAGACACGAAATTCTGAGAACCGACCTGGGACCCGAGTGGGTCTGAGTCCTAAATTCAGACTTTTGTCTCTGATCTGGGTTGAGCCTGATGTAATTGCCACGGATCTCAGGTATGTGTAGGGCTGTGGCGGTCATGACATTTTCACAAAATGTATCCTCTATTATTTCTTACAACCTATAAGAACTCTAGAACATCAGAATGGCAGTTACTTACCCCAATTCCATGTTCTGCTTAGACTAATCTGCACTGGGCTCTCTCTGTAATTCCAACACAATTTTCGGGCTACCCAAGAGGAAACACCGGCGTTACAGAGGCAAGAGAGGGGGGATCCTGGTGAGATTAAGGTGAAGGGAAAACCGGCCACCTCTTCCCACCATTCTACTGGCTAATATACAGTCACTTGATAATAAAATGGATTACCTCCGATTGCGGATTTTCTACCAACGGGACTCTCGGAACTGCAATATCCTTTGCTTTTCAGAAGCATGGCTCTCGGACACGATACACTCCAACTCAATGGATTCTCCATTCACTGGGCGGACAGGATAGTGGAGTCAGGGAAATCAGGGGGGAGGGGTTTGCTTCTTCATCAACTCCAACTGGTTTGCTAATTCCAGCGCGGTGGAGGTTTCGACACACTGTTCACCAGTCTTGGAATACCTGATGGTCAAATGCCGACCCTTCTACCTTCTGAGGGAGTTTTCAGCTGTTATTGTGACTGCTGTATACATTCCACCACAGGACAATAAAAATAACAAGCTGGCTCTTAACGAACTATACAAAGCTATAAACAAGCAGGAAAACCTACACCAAGAGGCTGCCTTTCTGGTTGCCGGAGATTTTAATTCGGTGTCACTAAGGCACCTGATGCCCAACTTCCATCAGCACATCTCCAACGCCACCAGGGGAATTAAAGTCCTAGACCACTGCTATTCTACCCACAAGCAAACATACAAGCAAACCCTCTGCTATTCGGCAAATCTGATCATGACTCCGTACTCTTGCTTCCTGTTTACAAGCAGAAGCTGTAAATACCCACTGAATATAACCAATGTCAGTAAACGTAGGCACAAAAAGTAATAGTTAGGCAAGAACGCTTTAGATAACATGTAAACAGCCTAACCAGCACTGCTACGATGAGTAAAATGGTCAGATTGAGGTGTTCTCTCATTTATGTCTGGAAGTAGCTAGCTAGCAAGCTAGCCAACTTTAGCCAGTTAGCTTGGGTGCTTGGTTGGGACAAGCATGCATTGGCAGGCAAGCTGCAGAAGGACGAGGAGGCTACAATTCCCCATTGTTTATCAGTGCAATTTTGATGGCCAACTAGCTGAAAAAGTTTGACAGGGTTTATCTAATGTTCCTTTGTTATATTTGAGCTCATCTTGCTCTGGCTAGCATTAGTGTTGAACTTGTTGTTGATGTGCATAACTGAGGGAGAGACAGCCTACCTTTTCATAGTTGTTTGATTAATAGGACTGTAAAGTTCCCAAATGTAAGAGGACTACCGTGGCGTTTACATATAGTATTTGCAGAAATTCATTCAGGTGTATTTTGTGGCTTTTGGCGAATGCGTTGTAATGATCTAAAGTTGCGCTGTTGCAACTTCCTGTAAACACACAGTCCAGTTCAAAGTGAATGATGGCAGGGCCTACTGCCTGGAAACACACAGTCCAGTTCAAAGTGAATGAAGGCAGGCCCGTGTGGCAAACGACTTGTTTGTATAAAGGCTTACTGCAGCTCTGATTGGCTATAGCTCACCGGTCTGTGTAGACTCTAGTCCAGGACAAGACAGCTGTTTTTATTCTGTTTTACTTACAGCAGTGTCTATTAATTGTCCAAACCCACGGCCATTTTCTCCACTCTATATTACTATAGAATTTTCACAAATGCCTTAATATACATAATTCCCAATCATTCTATGAATTTATGAAAACGTGAAAATGACCATATCTAGGTGGTCGCTTGTCAGGAAATGTTTTAAAAAGAGTCATATTCTTCCTGGGGGTGTATATGAACAGATTTGAATAAGATTTAATGTTGCTAAAATGCTTTCAGTTCCACTTTAAATGCAGCAATGTTTCACACACCAGTTATTTTCAAAGAGATGGCTAATAACAGCAAGCGCGCTGCAATAAAAAACACAGTTCCACTCACCAGATGATGATCATTTAAAACTGAACTTCTTATTGAAAGTTATTCTTGTAAAGGGAGAAGCTAACAAATTATCAACAACATCCTCTTTGATAACACCTGATGCAGCCACTAGCCCACAACAAAAGCTAGATTAAATCAGAAGATCACTGAAAACAACATTCTAATTATCATTATTATTATAATCATTATTTTATAAATCCTTAGCCCTTCTCTGAAGTCATAGAAGGCCCATCGTTCCCAACTGTGTTGGGGTTAGTAATAACTTGTATAATGGCTCCATTTTCCCTCAGAATGCATTTTTTCACTATTCTGAATGTCAAAAGAAACCATATGTTGTTCTAACAAAATTACAATTATGGTCTTGAATTTGACTCCCCCCTTCCCGGTCTTGGTCTGTACTCGGACTCGATTTGCTCCTGTCTTGGTCTTGAATCGGTCTCGCTTTTAATTGTCTGGAACACAACACTGGATACATGACTGCTTTGATTGGAATATCTTTCGAGACTCCGCCGATAATATTGATGAGCTAACCACCTCAGTCACTGGCTTCATCAGCGACGTTGTACCCACAGTGAGGGTTCGTGAGAAGGGCCTTTAATGCGGTCCACACCCTCAAGGCTGCGGGCCCCGCCGGTATTCCAGGGCATGCACAGTACAGCTGGCAGGCATTTTCACAGTAATTTTCAACCCCTCCTTATCCCAGTCTGTAATCCCCACATGTTTTAAGATGACCACAATCATTCCTGTTCCCAAGAACTCTAATGTTTCATACCACAATGACTACCGCCCTGTAGCACTCACTTCTGTAATCACAAAGTGCTTTGAGAGGCTGGTTATGGCGCACATTAACACTGAACTTATCCAAGAGGCTGTTCTAAGACGCTGCCGACGGAGAAGAAGTTTTCGGACTGGACTTCTAGTACACCATCCACCGATTATATTACTCGCTAATGTTCAGTCTCTGGACAATAAAGTAGACAAGCTCAGGGCAAGGATCTCCTTCCAGAGATACGTCACAACGATATCATAACCTCCATCGATAAGAGACATTACTGTGCAGCCGCATTCATCGACCTGGCCAAGGCTTTCGACTCTGTCAATCACCACATTCTTATTGGCAGACTTGACAACCTTGGTTTCTGAAATGATTGCCTCGCCTGGTTTACCAACTACTTCTTTGATAGAGTTCAGTGTGTCAAATCGGAGGGCCTGTTGTCCGGACCTCTGGCAGTCTCTATGGGGGTGCCACAGGGTTCAATTCTCGGGCCGACTCTCTTCTCTGTATAAATCAATGATGTTGCTCTTGCTGCTGGTGATTCTCTGATACACCTCTACGCAGACGACACCATTCTGTATACTTCTGGCCCCTCTTTGGACACTGTGTTAACTAACCTCCAGACGAGCTTCAATGCCATACAACTCTCCTTCCGTGGCCTCCAACTGCTCTTAAATGCAAGTAAAACTAAATGCATAAGTCTCTCACTGTTGCCGCTTGTTATAGACCCCCCTCAGCCCCCAGCAGTGCCCTGGACACCATATGTGAATTGGTTACCTCCAATCTATCTTCAGAGTTCGTACTGTTATGTTACCTAAACTGGGATATGCTTAACTTCTACGGGCTAGGGGGCAGTATTCGGAAGTTTGGATGAATGAGGTGCCCAAAGTAAACTGCCTAGTTACTCAGGCCCAGAAGCTAGGATTTGCATATAATTGGGAGTATTGGATAGAAAACACTGTCCTCAGATAATCACATGGTGTGCTTTCGCCATAAAGCCTTTTTGAAATCTAACAAAGCATCTGGATTAACAAGAAGTTAAGCTTTTAACTGATGTATAACACTTGTATTTTCATGAATGTTTAATATTACGTTTTTTGTCATTTGAATTTCGCGCTCTGCAATTTCACCGGATGTTGGCCAGGTGGGACGGTAGCGTCCCAATGATCCGCAAAAAGTTAACACCCCGGCCGTCCTACAATCTAAGCTAGATGCCCTCAATCTCACACAAATTATCAAGGTACCTACCAGGTACAACCCTAAATCCATAAACATGGGCACCCTCATAGATATCATTCTGACCAACTTGCCCTCCAAATACACCTCTGCTGTCTTCAACCAGGATCTCAGTGATCACTACCTCATTGCCTGCATCCATAATGGGTCCGCGGTCAAACGACCACCCATCATCACTGTCAAACGCTCCCTAAAATACTTAATCGAGCAGGCCTTTCTAATGGACCTGGCCCGGGTATCCTGGAAGGATATTGACCTCATTCCGTCAGTAGAGGATGCCTGGTTGTTCTTTAAAAGTGCTTTCCTCACCATCTTAAATAAGCATGCCCAATTCAAAACATTTAGAACCAGGAACAGATGACCAGCACAATAACATCCTGTGGCGTACTGCATTAGCATCGAATAGCCCCCGCGATATGCAACTTTTCAGGGAAGTCAGGAACCAATATACACAGTCAGTTAGGAAAGCTAAGGCTAGCTTTTTCAAACAGAAATGTGCATCCTGTAGCAGTAATCCCACTGTGAAGTCCATGGAGAATAAGAGCACCTCCTCCCAGCTGCCCACTGCACTGAGGCTAGGAAACACTTTCACCACCGAGAAATCTACTATAATCGAGAATTTCAATAAGCATTTTTCTACGGCCGGCCATGCTTTCCACCTGGCTACCCCTACCCTGGCCAACAGCTCTGCACCCCCCTGCAGCAACTTTCGTATCGTCTGAGATCCCTAAAGATTAGGGGAAACACTCTAGACCCAAACTGTTACAGACCTATATCCATCGTGCCCTGCCTTTCTAAAGTCTTCGAAAGCCAAGTTAACAAACAGATCACTGACCATTTCGAATCACACCGTAACTTCTCCGCCATGCAATCTGGTTTCAGAGCTGGTCATGGGTGCACCTCAGCCACGCTCAAGGTTCTAAATGATATTATAACCGCCATCAATAAAAGACAGTACTGTGCAGCCGTCTTCATCGACCTGGCCAAGGCTTTCGACCCTGTCAATCACCGCATTCTTATCGACAGCCTCAAAAGCCTTGGTTTCTCAAATGCTTGCCTCACCTGGTTCACCAACTACTTCTCAGATAGAGTTCAATGTGTCAAATCGGAGGGCCTGTTGTCTGGACCTCTGTCAGTCTCTATGGGGGTGCCACAGGGTTCAATTCTCGGGCCGACTCTTTTCTCTGTATATGTCAATGATGTCGCTCTTGCTGCTGGTGATTCTCTGATCCACCTCTACACAGACGACACCATTTTGTATAGATCTGGTCCTTCTTCGGACTCTGTATTAACAATCCTCCAAACGAGCTTCAATGCCATACAACACTCCTTCTGTGGCCTCCAACTGCTCTTAAATGCTTGTAAAACTAAATGCATGCTCTTCAACCGATTGCTGCCCGCATCCGCTCGCCCGACAAACATCAATACCCTGGACGGTTTTGACTTAGAATATGTGGACAACTACAAATACCTAGGTGTCTGATTAGACTGTAAACTCTCCTTCCAGACTCACATTAAGCATCTCCAATCCAAATTGAAATCTAGAATCGGCTTCCTATTTCACAACAAAGCCTCCTTCACTCATGCTGCCAAACATACCCTCGTAAAACTGACTATCCTACCGATCCTTGACTTTGGCAATGTCATTTACAAAATAGCCTCCAACACTCTACTCAGAAAATTGGATGTAGTCTATCACAGTGCCATCCGTTTTGTCACTAAAGCCCCATATATTCTACCCACCACTGCGACCTGTATGCTCTTGTTGGCTGGCCATCACTACATATCCGTTGCCATACCCACTGGCTCCAGGTCATCTATAAGTCTTTGCCAGGTAAAGCCCTGCCTTCTCAGCTCACTGGTCACGATAGCAACTCCCACCCGTAGCACGCGCTCCAGCAGGTATATTTCACTGGTCATCCCCAAAGCCAACACCTCCTTTGGCTGCCTTTCCTTCCAGTACTCTGCTGCCAATGACTGGAACGAATTGCAAATGTCACTGAAGCTGGAGACTTATATCTCCCTCACTAACTATAAGCATCAGCTGTCAGAGCAGCTTACCGATCACTGCACCTGTACACAGCCCATCTGTAAATAGCCCACCAAACTACCTCCTCCCCATATTGTTATTCTTTTGCTATTTTGCACCCCAGTATTTCTACTTGCACATCATCATCTAACCATCTATAAATAGCCCAAACAACTACCTCTTCCCCTATTGTATTTATTTATTTATTTTGCTCCTTTGCACCCCAGTATTTCTACTTTACACACTCATCTACTGTCAAATCTACCATTCCAGTGTTTTAATTGCTATATTGTATTTACTTTGCCACCATGGCCTATTTATTGCCTTTTCCTCCCTTATCTCACCTCATTTGCTCACATTGTGTCACGTCCTGACCAGTAAAAGGGGTTGTTTGTTATTATAGTTCGGTCAGGGCGTGGCAGGGATGTTTGTTTTATGTGTTTCGGGGTTTTTTGGTTAATGTTCTATGTTAGTATATTTCTATGTTCCTTCTAGTTTTTCTATTTCTATGTTTAGTTTATTGGGTTGACCTTCAATTGGAGGCAGCTGTTCCTCATTGCCTCTAATTGAAGGTCCTATTTAGTAGGGGTGTTTTTTCATGGCTTTTTGTGGGTAGTTGTTCCGTGTGTAGCTGTGTGCCTCACAGGACTGTTTTTTCGTTGTTGTTTTGTATTAAGTGTTTATTTTCTTCGTAATAAAGAAGATGAGTATACACATTCCCGCTGCACTTTGGTCCCATCCTTACGATGAACGTGACACATTGTATATAGACTTATTTTTCTACTGTATTATTGACTGTATGTTTGTTTTACCCCATGTGCAAGTCTGTGTTGTTATATGTGTCGAACTGCTTTGCTTTATCTTGGCCAGGTTGCCGTTGTAAATGAGAACTTGTTCTCAACTTGCCTACCTGGTTAAATAAAAGTGAAATAAAATAAAAAATAAAAAATCATCTGCACATCTATTACTCCAGTGTTAATGCTAAATTGTAATTATTTCGCCACTATGGCCTATTTATTGCCTTACCTCCCTAATCTTACTACATTTGCACACGATGTATATAGACTTTTCTATTGTGTTATTGACTGTACGTTTGTTTATCCCATGTGTAACTCTGTGTTGTTGTTTTTGTCACACTGCTTTGCTTTATCTTGGCCAGGTCGCAGTTGTAAATGAGAACTTGTTCTCAACTAGCTTACCTGGTTAAATAAACGGTGAAATAAAAAATAAATACATAAATAAAAAATATGGTACTGGAACTGACCCTGTATAATATGGTATGCTTACTTACCTTATCATGTTCTTCTTATTTTTATTTCTTGTGTGTTTTTGTTCTACCTTGTTATTTTTAGTATTACATTGTCATTGATTACTGCATTGTTGGGGTTAGAGCTTGCAAGAAAGGCATTTCACTGTGCTTATGTATGTGACATTAAAACTTGAAAATGTCATCTCTTACACGTCAAACTAACATTACTGCAGAGTTAGAGAGACTAGAGTGGAGAAACCTTGTCCCGTCCTGGTGTTGTTGGACATATTTATGTAATTTCTACTGCTAACTGTTTACTCAGTTAGTGTAGGCTGAGCTGGAGCGTGTTGTGTGAAACTGGACCACATGGGAGTGTTGAGCTGAACGCTGTTGACGCTTTAATGGTTCATTGCTCTCGTGGCTGGAGGTATTGTGTGTCTGAGTGTAGAGAGAAAGAGTGAGTGTGAGAGAGAGAGAGAGAGAGAGAGAGAGCGAGAGAGAGAGAACAAGCGAATGGTAGACACTTAGTGAGAGTGTCTGTGGTGGAGACATTCTCAGGAGCGAAAGAGACTGGGTTAATGCTCTAAGCCTTGACCTCTAACTCCTCGTCAGGAGGTGCAGAGAACGACGGGGGTCACCAGGGTCAAGGGGGTTCTCCAGGGAAGGGCTTGTCCAGAGAGCGTGGCATGGTGCTAGAGGTGGCATGGTGCTATCATGTGATTCACAGTGGGGAGAAGTTAAAGGTCAGGGAAGTGAGGCGTGTTGGATGAGATGAAGACATCTCTACCTCTCTCTCTGTTTCTCTTCAACTCACTAATCTACGCATTCCCTCTCTCTTTCTTTGTCTGTCTCTCTCTCTGTCTATCACTCTTTCTCTCGGCCTCTCTATTTTTCTCTGTCTCTCTCTCCAAATGATTTACTTTTCCTCAGGGAAACACACACTACTCTGCTATAAATTCTTTGCTGGCCCAGGTGATTCCTGCCTGCTTTTATCATCAGGCCTAGAGTTGCTGTGTGGTGACTCTGTCCTTTCGCTCAGGAACTTACGCCACCCCTCCCCCTTTCACCTCATCTAGAAGTCGCCTCACTCTGCTCCAGCTTTACCACTCCAGGGCTACAGTCAGTCCCTACTGAGGCACAGTACAATATGCAGCAGTGAAATGGATATGGGAGGAGGGGAATATTACAAACTAAACGTAGTTTTAGCAATAATGACCCTGTTTTTAATGGCCACCAGCCACCGTGCCACCACATTTCCTAATATGGAGAGTTTTATAAGACTGGGCTTCATTTCTCTTATTATTCCCAATAACGTGGAGTTGTTTACTACCTTCTACCGCTGGAGTTATATGAAATCTATACATATTCACTATGGTCATTGTCCACACTAGAACTTATGCATGTACAGTACATGCCTCCATTTGTCCTTCCATATGCTACCTCTTCATTCTCAACAACCATGACACCCTCCAGAACTCATTCTACCCTATGTATGAGAGACAAGGTCTGTTGCCCTTGCTTTCCATTAAAACCATGATGTGAGTTTTGGAAACAACACACTGATGTTCTTTTTATAAGACCCCCATCTCCCCTGCTACGGGGGTCCACTCTGAGTCACTGGATACACTAGATGACTCATATTAGATAAGGAAAGATTGTGAACAGAAGAGGTGTGTGTGGTGTGTGTGTGTGTGTGTGTGTGTGTGTGGTGTGTGTGTGTGTGTGTGTGTGTGTGTGTGTGTGTTTGAGAAAGATTGGGTACATGGGAAGAGAGAAAGTGAGTGTCGTCCCCTCGGTCAGATAAAGTGTGGATTATAAATCCATATCAGTAATGATGTCTTCATTCAAGGTGTAACCATGATGAATTGGCAGCAGTGTATTGGTGCCGTGTGCACTTCGACTTCACCATGGGTTGACAGGACGGCTAACACAAACACACTGCGCCGTCTATCACACCACTTCGCAGAGTGACACTGGCGTTGGTCTGGACAGTGTTTGACTGTAGGAGAAGTCAAGCTATTGCTAATACTTGTTGCTGAGACACGCAACACACATACCATCAGGTCCAAACACACTGTTTGATTTTATCACCCAGTCAAAGTTCAAACATTACATAAGTCAATGAGATTTGTATAAAGTTCCCCCTTCCTGTCTCTTGACAAGGGGTTGCAATTTATTTGCTTTTCCCTTAGATTGTTGTCATAAAATACAAAACCTTTTGTGCCCCTGAGAGAAGTCAAGCACTACTTGGGGTTGGACAGGTGCAGACAAATTAAATGAAAAGATATTGGTCGCTGGGCCTCAATAATAAATTAGTTGAAATATGCAGGAGAGCTGTTGGCCATTCATTGTTGGAGTGGAGACGACAGGCAGACAGCAGTACACACACAAACACACAGAGATATATATGTTAACTAGAGCAAAGCAAAAGGACAGTGTTATATATGGATGTATAATGTCTGCCTAGGGGATGCAGTGCACGAGCGTCATTCTAGAGCTTTTCGCTGAGCTACAGAAAATCTTCGTCCCATCAAAACACAAGGGGAGTTAAAATGGGGAGTTAAAATGGGGAGTTAAGATGGGGAGTTAAGATGGGGAGTTAAGATGGGGAGTTAAGATGGGGAGTTAAGATGTTGTTAGAACAGGGGGGTGGGTGTGTCATCTGAGGGACATGTCCTCTTGGTCTGCTTACAACACACATCTGGACCAGGGTGACCTCATCTCCTGGCAGCAGCCTCCAGTAACCTTGACACACCCCACCTCTGTGTGTGTGTGAGAAAGCCAGTGTGACCATAATCAGGATAAGTAGTAATGGAGGTGAATTGGGATATTTACATATCCTGATATTATTTTGGACAATATTATATAGATACTTTTACTCCAAGTATCGATTTGTAGTTGTTGATTTTTCTAGATAGCGCTAGCTTGAGATAGTCGGCTGTACCTGCGCCAAAACGCCAGTATTTTTCATCCTATAGCTTGTTCTCCATCTTCTTTTTAAATAGTGAGCCAACATGACTGAGCCCCCCCAAAAGTATCATGCTCCCTCTTGTCTCTCTGCAGCAGTCATATAGTGAGCAATATGTATGGGACATCAAATCACAATAAAATCGCAGGATTGAATCTCAATGCATACAGAATCATGTCAATCGTGAGAATCTATTGATAATATCGTATTGTGACGTCCCTGGCAATTACCAGCCCTAGATTAGAGGATGGTGCCACTCGTTAGGCGTTCTGTTTGGCTAGTAGGCCTGATATAGTGACGGAGGGCTCATCAATATTCACCATTCTCTCCCTAAAGGCATGCCAGGGATGGGTTTAGAGACCTTATCCCACAGCAGCGCCCCGAGAATAAACAACAAGCATTGTGTCTGAAAAGTCAACATCTCGCTCCACAGGACTGTTCCCTAACAAAGATGGCCGTGTATATGTGGTGTGTAGATGCAAACGGCCTCTATGCCCAATTTATCAACATCACATGACACAATGGGATCGTTAGTCAGTCATCCATCAGCTTCAGTGGACCAGGAGCTCAGCTGCCAATCAACCATTCAGGGGGAGGGGGGCTGAATATGGAAGTCTGGTGTCTTTATAGAGGGAGAGAGCGAGGGAGAGATATTACAGTAAGGTGTTCTGTGTGTGGGGGGACTCCATGACATAGGCATTTCCCAGATATATTAAGAAAGCATGTAGAGAAGGTGATGAGGTCTTCTATATGGTCCTATGTTTATATATGTATATATATATATATATTTTTTTTTTATCCCAGCCCCCGTCCCAGCAGGAGGCCTTTTGCCTTTTGGTAGGCCGTCATTGTAAATAAGAGTTTGTTATTAACTGACTTGCCTAGTTAAATAAAGGTTAAATAAAAAATGTATTAAAATCAAATTATAATCTCGCGTTGAAGCTCATCTTTTGTCTGTTATGGTGTTAATTACGGTTATATTCCAGAATTTTTAGGGGGGTACAAGGATATGAACCTCCCCAATTTTCCCTCCTACAAATTCCACCCTGGTTTTGAATCATGGTTTCTGAGTCATCCAGAAGCAATGAATCAATAGCAAACTGAAGACCTTAGTCTGTGATTTAATTGGTTTTCTAGTTCCCTTGTTCTTTTTGGAATAAGAAGAGTTGTAAAAAGACCAAGGTACTTCAGAGCCAGTCAGTCTTCCATTAGTTAATTACTTACAGTACATAACTGATTAATTACATGAGTCAATGGGAAAGGTATGTGTTTTTGAATGACTATGGAATATGCATGTGGAGGGATATTCCATGGCAAGCTTTTGGTGCTTCCCAGTGTTGGGAGGGAACGGTTTGAATGGAATTCTCTGGGGTTGGGGGTCAAGATGATGGGTGTGTGTGTGTGTGTGTGTGCGTGTGTGTGTACAGGGTCATTATCTCTTGAATGCGAGCTGAGAATCGGATCTCACAGCCTGATGTAAACAGGAAAGGACAGAGCCCTGCAACGATTTCCTTTGTTCCCCGTAAAAATGCAAACTTTTTCCATCTGCTGTACTTGCCCATGGCAGATATTGACATAATTCAGGAAGATGTATCTTTCTCTAGAACCTGATACAGTGGTTATATCTGTGTGTTTCTCTGTGTTTTTCATGATCGGATGACTATCATTGTTCTCTTCCCGCTCTTGGACAAGTTGTCCCTTCCAAAGTTAACACACACATCTTCTTGATATTCTAATAATAATAATATCCAGGAAAAGTTATTCTCTTGTTCAAGTGGATATACACTACATGACCAAAAGTATGTGGACAGCTGCTCATCTCATTCTAAAATCATGGGCATTAGTATGGAGTTGGTACCCCCTTTGCTGCTATAACAGCTTCCACTCTTCTGGGAAGGCTTTCCACTAGATGTTGGAACATTGCTGCCTGGGACTTGCTTCCATTCAGCCACAAGAACATTAGTAAGGTCGGGCACTGATGTTGGGCGAATAGGCCTGGCTCGCAGTCGGCCTTCCAATTCATCCCAAAGGTGTTCGATGGGATTGAGGTCAGGGCTCTGTGCAGGCCAGTCAAGTTCTTCCACACTGATCTCGACAAGCCATTTCTGAATGGACCTCGCTTTGTGCACGGGGGCATCCAACTGTTGCCACGAAGTTGGACGCACAGAATCGTCTAGAATGTCATTGTATGCTGTACCGTTAAGATTTCCCTTTACTGGAACTAAGAGGTTCTAGCCTGAACCATGAAAAACAGCCCTAGACCATTATTTCTCCTGTTTGTCTATGAAGATTGCATGGCTGTGTGCTTGAGGAACGGGTGTGGCTCAAATAGTCGAATCAGCTAATTTGAAGGGGTGTCATCATACGTTTGTAGATAGAGTGTATTTTCGAATAGTGTGTTTGATAAACCCTATCTACTGATCTGTGGCTAACTCACACGCACATGTATATACACAACATGGCCAAAAGTATGTAGACACCCCTTCAAATGAGTGGATTTGGCTATTTTAGCCACACCCGTTGCTAACAGGTGTATAAAATCGAGCACACAGCCGTGCAATCTCCATAGACAAACATTGGCAGTAGAATGGCCCGTACTGAAGAACTCAGTGACTTTCAATGTGGCACCGTCATAGGATGCCACCTTTCCAACAAGTCAGTTCTTCCAAATTCTGCCTGGCTAGAGCTGCCCCGGATAACTGTAAGTGCTGTTATTGTGAAGTGGAAACATCTAGGAGCAATAACTGCTCAGCCGCGAAGTGGTTGAGAATGGGACCGCCGAGTGCTGAAGCGGGTAAAAATCATCTTTCCTCGTTTGCACCACTCACTACCAAATTCCAAACTGCCTCTGGAAGCAACGTCAGCACGAGAACTGTTTGTCGGGAGCTTCATAAAATGGGTTTCCATGGCCCGAGCAGCCGCACACAAGCCTAAGATCACCAAGTGTCGGCTGGAGTGGTGTAAAGCTTGTCGCCATTGGACTCTGGAACAGTGGAAACACATTCTCTGGAGTGATGAATCACGCGTCACCATCTGGTATTCCGGAAGACAAATCTGGGTTTGGCGGATGCCAGAATGCTACCTGCACCAATGCATCGTGGCAACTGTAAAGTTTAGTGGAGGAGGAATAATGGTCTGTCGCTGTTTTTCGTGGTTCGGGCTAGGTTTTTTTAGATCGGTGTTTAAGAACTTGACTGGCCTGCACAGAGCCCTGACCTCAACCCCATCGAACACCTTTGGGATGAAATGGAACACCGACTTCAAGCCAGGCCTAATCGCCCAACATCAGTGCCCGACCTCACTAATGATCTTGTGGCTGAATGCTAGCAAGTCTCCGCAGCAATCTTCCAACATCTATTGGAAAGCCTTCCTGAGAAGAGTGGAGGTTGTCATACCAGCAAAGGTGGAACAAACTACATATTAATACCATGATTTTAGAATGAGATATTCAACGAGCAGGAAATGTAGTGTACCTTAACAGTAGTCCTGTATTTAGCCATGCAAAGTGTTTTGTGTTTAATAAAGACTGAAGGAGATGATTGACTCCCTCCTCTTTGCCAGCATTACAATTACATTGTAGGTATTTAGCAGACAATCTCATCCAGAGCGAATTACATAGTGAATGGATACATTTTCATACTTTTTGGTACTGGTCCCCTGTGGGAATCGAACCCACAACCCTGACGTTGCAAGCACCATGCTCTACCAACTGAGCAAATCGGGCACACGCATGTACACACAAACGGGTGCACACACACCCATCATCACCCATTAGGGGCGGCAGGTAGCCTAGTGGTTAGAGCGTTGGACTAGTAACCGAAAGGTTGCAAGATTGAATCCCCGAGCTGACAAGGTAAAAATCTGTCGTTCTGCCCCTGAACAAGGCAGTTAACCCACTGTTCCTAGGCCGTCATTGAAAATAAGAATTTGTTCTTAACTGACTTGCCTAGTTAAATAAAGGTATTTTTTTTTAATCTTAGTCCCCAACCCCAGAGAATTCTCTTCAAACAGTTCCCTCCCAACACTGGGAAGCACCAAAAGCTTGCCATGGAATATCCCTCCACATGCATATTCCATAGTCATTCAAAAACACAGATACTGTACCTTTCCCATTGATTTGTGTAATTAATCAGTTATGTACTGTAAGGAATTAACTAATGGAAGACTGACTGGCTGAAGTGCCTTGGTCTTTTTACAACTCCTCTTATTCCAAAAATAATTACATCCCAGCCACACGAGGATAACACCATCCGGCTAATGTCACAGCTCAGCTCGCCACTCTATACATACACCAGGGCTGTAAGGCTATGTAAGCCCCTAGCTGAGGAAGTGGATAACCTTGTTAAAATGAGACTAGGAGGTCATTGGGAATGCCTATAGGGAGCACTGGGTTCATTCATTAACACAACCAAAGGGACCCACACTTCCTCTCCCTCTGACCCCAAACAGTAATCCTCTTGACCCGTTGGCCCGTTGGGAGCCAACCTGAAATGACCCCTCTACTGTATGTTGAACTGGTTGTTCTAACACCATGTGATGTGTTTACCTGGTTATTCTAACAGTGTGTGATGTGTATGTGTGTTGACAGGGAGAACTGTCTGTCTCCGGTCAGTCCAGAGACGTGTCCCCTGGTGCAGGCGTTCCTCTCCCCAGGCAGGGTGTTCCTGGCCCACGCCCACACCCAGCTGAAGACTGGCCTGCAGACGCAGGAGAGACACCTCTTCCTCTTCACTGACACACTCCTCATCGCCAAGGCCAAGTGAGTCTGTGTGTGTCTGTGAGAGAGAGAGGGGGGGGGGGGGGAGCAAAAGAGCGGAAGGCAACTTCTAAAAACTGCATTCCATCCCTCTCTTCCCTACTCAAGTCTAAAAACCCTGTCTCCCGGGACTGTGAGCCCTATACTTCCCTCCCTCCCTCCCTCATCCCTCCCTCCCTCGTTCCTATCCGGCCTATAATTACCTCTCAGCCAATTAAATCCATCTGAGGCCGTGCCCAGATCAGAGACCACTCATCAGGGCCAGAGGGGCTCCCCACCCAGAACACAACCTTCAGGCAATGCTCCAGATACTTTCAGGGTGTTGATGCAACATTGCTGTGATGTTGTGGCAGCAAAACAGGGCCTCTCTCGCCAACCAACTGTATATTCAACATCATGTGCCTCTGGGTGGAGCTGACCCATACATAGTGGAGACAGCTATAATTGGCTTTATTACATTCTGGGTTAAAAAGAGTATGATAGGAAGGTGTGTGTGTATCAGGGGTGTTCACAGACATAGACACGTATACATACAGCAGGTTTGCAGTAGGAATGTTGAGAATTCCACCATGGCTATTAATAAATGTATGTGCTCAGAAACGTGATTCAGCGCGTGTGTGTTAAACTGTGTGTGACCCTCTCGTGTTTGCTGCAGGTCATCCACACACTTCAAACTGAAGGCTCAGGTGCGTGTGTGTGAGATGTGGACAGCAGGCTGTATGGAGGAGGTGTGTGAGGGCAGCACCAGTCTAGACAGGAGCTTTGTCATGGGCTGGCCTACCTTCAACTGTGTCACCACATTCAGGTACACACACACACACACACACACACACACACACACACACACACACACACACACACACACACACACACACACACACACACACACACACACACACACACACACACACACACACACACACACACACACACACACACACACACACAGTAGAATGTGTAGAATGTCCCTTTAATAAATCCTCATTGAGTATGTAGTATGTACGCTAAATTTCCTTCCGTAGGAAGATGGGCAAGGACATGAATATTCATGCTAGCGGCCGGCATGAGCAGTTAGCACTGACCGAACGACTTGGGAAATGCAGCGTCAGCCTCACCAGCTAGTGACCAACCTATTTTAGTTTCACTGTCCGATCATTCAAAAAACAAGCCCACAAATTGTTATTTTTACCTTTCCACAAACGGTCTGGTATGTGTTGCTTGATATGAGCAAGTTAACCCAAATGTATCAAAGAATAGGTAATGCGTCCACAATTAGTTACTGCCTGGCCAGTGATATAGCTAGCTACATTTCAGTAATTAGCTATCCTCCGAAATGCGGTTCTCAGTGTGTAAACTAACAATGAGTTGAAATTATTTGTCTGAATACAAACTAGTCGCCAGTTATTGTTGCCCATGGTGTAATCATGTCTAACCAGTTGGCTAATGTAGCTTATGTGCCCATAAGCTCCCAAGTCTAGATAGCTGTGTCTTGGCATCCATGATTAGTGAGCTACCTAGCTAGTTGGCTACAGCATGGCCAGTGTGAGCTAGCATGCTAGCTAGCCAGTAAGCTAGCTACATTTCAGTCAATAGCTAGCTATCCTTCTAAATGTGCTGGTCACTGGATGAGTTCTACATATTTGTCTGAAAACAAGCTAGTAGCCAGTTTTTGTTGCCCATGGTGAAATAATATCTAACCCACTGGCTCCTGAAGCCTATGTCCCCATGAGGTCCCGAGTCTAGCTAACTTTAGGTAGCCCGCGCTGCACATTAGCATTTTGCAATCTAAGCTGTTTTATAAGAAAACGGCTGATAGCAAGCCCTCCTCTGCGACAATGTTATTGGGCCAATTTCAGATTCATATGTAATTGTTACGTTAATTGTCATTTAATGTTGTGGTTACTACTGGTTTCAGATCTGAGGTGAAAGAAATAGTTTGCCATGTTTTGGTAAGGGGTCAGAGTGACGTCACTCAGTCAAGAATCCTCAACCAATCACCCGACGGATATTAATGACTTTGCCTCCGGGTACCGTACGAAAGGAAATTTAGCGTACAGTACAGGACTTGTTATTCTGTCTCAGAAAAAGGAACAACCACTAGAACAGTAAATTATCATCCCAACACCGCACCACAACCAGAGTCATATTCCTAGTCGTAAAAACCCCCTTACTCTGACCACAGAGAGCCAGTGGTTATAAAATATCACACACACACTATATGCCTTGACACCAGGAATTTATAGAAAAAATGCAGTTTTACAGGGACACGTTATGTAAGAGAAAATGAGACAAATGATATTGGTTATCCGACTTAATTTTCTATCTCTCTCTCTGTCTGTCTGCAGTTCTGTGGAGCACAAGGAGAAGTGGCTTTTTCTCATCAAAAGGTAACCAGAAATGACGGATGACGATATTGTTCATTACTTCCTCTGATACTAATAGTCTATGGCTTGACTTCAGTAGCTTCAATAATGTGTTTAGTCTTGCTTGTGTTAAAGAAAGTATTGTTTTTTACGCTAACTTCCTCCTTCGTTCCTCTAGTCGAATAAACGAAGAGAAAGAGAAGGATGACCCCAAGACCATTCCTCTGAAGATATTTGCAAAGGACATTGGGAATTGTGCTTATGTAAGTACTGTTTATGTATGGGTGCTGGTGTGTGTGTGTGTTCCGTCATATGTGTGTGCATTTTTCTAATGTTTTTGTCTTCCCCCAGGCTAAGACTCTAGCTGTAAGTAATTCAGACAGCACCACTGATGTCATCCAAATGGCACTACAGCAGTTTGGCATTTTGGGCTGTGTGAAAGACCACCAGTTGTGGGTGAGCTCCATTAAAGATGACTCCCCCTACCCGCTCATTGGTGAGTTCAACTCCTTTACCCCACAGCCCTATTATGCTCACCTTAAACCCAGCCATATAGCTCTTGTTTAGTTTATGGCACAAGTTGACCCTAGTCAGTGGTCAAAGGAAACTTCTACAATACATACTCAGTACCTACTCAACCTACACTACCATTGAAAAGTTTGGGGTCACTTAGAAATGTCCTTGTTTTTGAAGAAAAAAAGCAATTTTTTTGTCCATTAAAATAACATCAAATTGATCAGAAATACAATGTAGACATTGTTAATGTTGTAAATGACTATTGTAGCTGGAAACTGCAGATTTTTAATGGAATATCTACATAGGCGTACAGAGGCCCATTATCAGCAACCACCACTTCTGTGTTGCAATGACACGTTGTGTTAGCTAATCCAAGTTTATCATTTTAAAAAGGCTAATTGATCATTAGAAAACCCCTTTGCAGTTATGTTAGCACAGCTGAAAACTGTTGTTCTAATTAAAGAAGCAATAAAACTGGCCTTCTTTAGACTAGTTGAGTATCTGGAGCATCAGCATTTGTGGGTTCGATTACAGGCTCAAAATGGCCAGAAACAAAGAACTTTCTTCTGAAACTCATCAGTCTATTCTTGTTCTGAGAAATGAAGACTGTTCCATGCGAGAAATTGCCAAGAAACTGAAGATCTGGTACAACGCTGTGTACTACTCCCTTCACAGAACAGCGCAAACTGGCTCTAACCGGAATAGAAAGAGGAGTGGGAGGCCCCAGTGCACAACTGAGCAAGAGGACAAGTACATCAGAGTGTCTAGTTTGAGAAACAGACACCTCACAAGTCCTCAACTGTCAGCTTCATTAAATAGTACCCGCAAAACACCAATGCCATTTTGTCTTTCATGTTGAAGAAACGGTCTATCACTCTGTCATACAGTACACGCCTTTATTTTTTGTTGTCGTAGTCTACCTGGCTGAAATGCTTTCTCGCTAGTCTAACTTCTATTCATGGGCAACGTTAGCTAGTTAACATTAGCCTTCTATATCTAGCTACATATTGAACTTCCATCCTCTCAGGCCAGGGGCACAACAATGTATGAATTAATGGTTGGATCAGAATCGGCGTTATAATCATTGGCCATTACGGAGAATTAAGTAAAACCACATTCCAAATCCCTATCTCCATCCATGGCTAATTTAGGAAAGGATCAATTTTAGCTAGCCACCGGAGGACAACAACACAACGAGATGAAACAATTCACATTTTTTGTCACTGACATATGCTCTCAATGGGATTTGATAGGAGTAATGCCAATCCAAGCTGGCTTCCCTTGACACTTTTTTTGGTGCGCCAGGACCATTCACAGTTGAGCTTGCTCAGTTTAGCTCAACGCTTATTGGCAACAAAAAAAAAGGCCAGATGCTCATAAGCCTCCCTTGCCTTCAACGCTATGATAGGTGGCAACAATGTCATACTCGTTTGGACCAGACAGCATCAGATAGATGGCCTACACGTAGAGAGACAGAAGGATGCTGTTTCGCTTGCTCTGATGCTTTCTCCTGTGAGAGATACATTCAGCCTCTTGCAAACAGAAGGACAATTATGAAACGAAATAATGAAATATAAAACATTATTTATATTTTTTTCTGGAAGCCTGGCCTCCCTTGGCATCCATGAATACATGCCACTGTACCTTCTCCAACCTTTTACTCTGGAGTCAAAAGTTGCTCTGTTTTATTTTGTTACTCAAAGAGGTATGTTCCTTCCGGTATTGACTTAACGATGAGGTAGATAAGAGACTAGCTGGGCGTACTGTAAACCTGGCCTAGTCACACCTCCAGTGAGACTCATGAACCCTGACCTCTAACATCTTGACCCTCTCCTCTATAACCCCACAGGGCACGAGTTTCCCTTCAGTATCAAGATGAGTCACATTCGGGATGGAGGAGGTGGTGGAGGGAAGGATGCAGTTCCTTCTCCAGAGGGCCAGGGGGCGATGCTGCTGGACCAGTGTCTCCCTCCAGACACCCAGTGCCAGTTCATCCTCAAGTCCCGCCGGGTGGGTCCCAAACAGGCTCTGCTCATAGGTAAGTGCCCCTTTACACACTGTGACCGACTCAACAGAAAGAAAGGGTTGCGTTTCCTTCAAAAAATGTGTCCCCTCCCCTTTGCCCTTGTTTACTTCATACCTCCTTTTTTTGTTGTTGCCTCAAATGTCTTTTATTCCATACTTTCAGAGAGAGTGAGAGAAAGAGCGAGAGAGGGAACATAGAGAGTGAACATAGAGAGTGTTTGTGAGAGAGTTTTCCACGAGGATCATTGAAGAGGCTCCACTGAATCAACCACAAGCCTTCCTTTAGATTCCTGTCTGTCACTGTCAAGTTCTTACATAAGCCTCCATTTAAAATCAATACCCTCCCCTACCCGCTACATCAGCCTAATTATTTCAATATAACAAGTGCTTTTTGAGGTTGGTTCCATTTCGGGTTTGATTATAAATAACATTATGATGTAAATTGAATGCTGTAACAACCCAGAATAAAAAAATGCATAAAAGTTCCATGATGGTAGTGACTGCCCATTCTTCACATTACTTTTCTTTAAGAAAATATTTCAGTTGTTTACATGTTTGATTTTGATGACTTTATTTCATTTCAGGTCATCTCATCTCTATAGAGCTGCTGTCTGACAAAATCACTATTTTAGTAGTTCTTTAAAGTAAATAAAGCATACTTTTATGACTGCTGAATACCAACTATTAATCACTTAGATCATGTATTTTCAGGTAGAGGTACCTTGCGAAACAACTGCTCTCTTTCCCTCTCCATCACACATTCTTCTGTCTCTTCTCCATCTTCATGTCTGCCCCATTTTAACATAACATAGCAGGCATAAACGAAACACACAGACCGGACAAGTAGGCGCGCAATGGATTATGGTCATTGTATTTAATTACCACGTTTTCTGCGCTAAACTATGTAGAATATTGGCCTGTTGGAAACTACAACTCCCTACTACATCGCACAGTTCGGTCTTGATCTGATTTATCTCTGGAGAAACTGTGCAATGTGTGCATTGAGCTCACAGAAAAAACACAAACAAAATGGAATTCAAATAATTGAACCGACTTTGGACAATTAGTTGTTTAATAATTTATATATTTTTATGATATTTTGGTTAATTGCTTAGCACTAGTTTTATAAGTGTGCACGTGTGTGTGTGTATGCTAATAGGGTGTGTCAGAGGGTGTCCAACTGGACTGAGGGTGTCACGGATAGATTTGGGGGTCAATTCTGTCATAACACAATCATTGTTTACTGATACATCTAGAAACCAGAGGTTTTTATTGGCTAGGAGAGAAATATGGCATCTGTTTAGCAACAACCCAACATGGATCCATTCAACTCCATAAAAGGATCAAAACATTGCTCACACAACCAGCCCTCTCTCTCTCTCTCTCTCTCTCTTGATCTCTCTCGATCTCTTGCTCTCTCTGTCTCTCTCCCTCCCTCGTTCCCTTTCTCTCTTCAAAATATCCCCCCTCCAAGATTTCTCACACTGGCATATAATGATGCAATGTGTGTTTTACAACTTTATCAACTTGGGCCAGTTAAATAACGTTGGAGCGGCTCTGTAACAATGTTGTTTTGGATTTGGCTTCCAAAATGTAATTGAGTGTAAAGCTACAGTGGATTGTTAATATTCAGTTTTGATCGGACAGGGCCCTGGGCAGCTAGGGGTGTTGTGCCACTAATGTGGAAGGGCTTTTTATTGACCCCCCACCCACACAAACACAGCATAAGCTGTGCTTCACACACATTGAATGTTTTTTTTACAGAAAGGCCAAGTAGACAGACACACAGTGACACACTGGTACAAACAGATACACACACACACCACACACACACACACAAGCAACGTAAGAACAGACATCATGTCTCCACCGTAACTCAAACAAACACACAGACAGAGGGTTCTTAGTCTTTTAGACACACACACACACACACACACACACACACACACACACACACACACACACACACACCACACACACACACACACACACACACACACACACACACACACACACACACACAGAGTGCATAACATATGAACACTCACAGACCCACAGCTTCTTAACATGATCTACCCAGTCTCAGAAACATGGTTTTACTAAACACACACACACTCTCTCTCTCTCCAGACAGACCTCCCCACCCCCACCCTTCAGACCCCTCTCTAGTCATGTCTCTTTCTGAATCAATGCCTCTTTCTCTCTCTCTCTCTCTCTCTCTCTCTCTCTCTCTCTCTCTCTCTCTCTCTCTTTCTCTCGCTCTCTCGCTCTCACTCTCTCTCCTTCTCTATCTTTTCCCCTTCCTCTGCTCTTTCCAAACAACTTCCACTCTTCAACTATTTCCCCCTCTCTTCCTCTCGTTGTGTTTTATTGAGCAGTAGGCCCTACTTAATGTTGAAATAATGTCTTAAATGTTGGAATAACCCCCCCCCCCTCTCTCTCTGCAGAGCCAGGCCAGAAATCCTTTAAGAGGAAGAGGTCGTTGATTAACTGGGCCTTCTGGAGGGGTTCCAGTAGCCAGCTGGACAGTGTCCCCCTGTCCCCCACCTCCCTGTCCCCTACCCTGGGATGCCTGTTCGGACGGTCTCTCAGTTCCATCTGCCCTCCTGACCACACCCTGCCCAAACCTGTCATGGACATGCTGGTCTTTCTGTACCAGGAGGGTCCCTATACCAGGGGTATATTCCGTCGCTCTGCAGGAGCCAAAGCCTGCAGAGAGCTGAGAGACAGACTGGACAATGGGACAGAGGACACACACACACTTACACATGAGTCTGTGTTTGTTACTGCTGCAGTCTTCAAGGTAGGACAGTACACACACACACACACACACACACACACACACACACACACACACACACACACACACACACACACACACACACACACACACACACACACACACCAGGGTCCGTGTGGATTAATCAGAGTTGAAAGGTTCTAGCCAGACTTGTCAGTAGCCAGACTTGTCAGATCAGATATATTGACACATCAGAGAGAGGTTTGAAGGATCGGTTTCATCCTGCTTCAACGATACACATCAGAATAATTCACTGCACAGAGCTAACACAGCTGCACCCTCACATACACATATTCACCACAGTACCTAGTGTGTGTGTGTGTGTGTGTGTGTGTTGAAATCCCCATAGAAAGTCTTAGACAGACAGAAAGAAATGAAGTGATTGGAGCGAAGAGAAAGCTCAGGTAGAAAAACACTCAATTCAATGCACATGTTGGAAGGTTGGTGCCAATGGCTTTACTGGAAACTTGTAGCTGTATTAGATCAGGTAGAACAGAACACAGAGAGAGAGAGCGAGAGAGAGAACACATGCTGCTGTTCAGTTAGCTATATTACTATACCCACTCCAACCAACAAACTAATAACAAGTGAGCTGACAAACAAACGAGTGAAAAGGGCTAGATTGCTTCTGTAAAAACACATTGAATTACACAGCCTCTTTCATGGCATTCCATTCTATTTTACATGCCATGTTTTCAGGATCCGTATTAACTCCACTGAAGAGAAGCATATGTGGTGATGGTAAAGGTAAAGGGTGTTCTAACATATAATGTGTCCCTGTGGTTGTGACCCAACAGGACTTCCTGCGGAACGTTCCGGGCAGTCTGCTGTGTGTGAATCTGTATGAGCAGTGGGTTGCAGTGATGGAGCAAGAGGAGGAAGAGCAGAGGATGCAAGCCATCCACAGGTACTGGCATTCCCTGTAACGCACCTTTACAAACACTTACACACAGTGAAAACAAAGCTGCTGTGTAGGGGTGGCACAGGGAGAGAGAAGGAAAGAAAATGGGCGGGAAAAGCTGTTTTGATCCAGAGGCATGAAAATAAAGTCCTTCTCAGGCCAAGAGGAAAAAAAGAACATAAAAGAAACAATGAAAATCTGAAGAATTATTTTCCAGAAGACTCTTAGCCAAACAATAACACAACACAACTCATCTGATGTCTTCTCTGGGAAGAAACTGTTCCCAGGAATGTGACAAACTCTACAATCTGCTGGATTCCCAGAGGATGTAGCAATGTATTTGTGTGTGTAGAATATGAAAATGTATGCGCGTACTACTGTAAATGGCTAAAATGTAAATGTTTGTGAGGGGGGGGGATGTGTCTGATGTTGTGTATTCATCACTGATTATTTTGTCTGTTCTCACCCCACCCCCCACCTCAGGTTGGTCCATCTTCTGCCCAGTGAGAACCTGTTGCTACTCAGACATGTGGTTGCCGTGCTCCACTGTATCCAAGGCAACGCAGACGACAACCAGATGAATGCCTTCAACCTGTCGGTGTGCATCGCTCCCAGCATGCTGTGGACCCCGGCCCCCTGTAGCCCAGAGGGGGAGGCCACCAAGAAGGTGAGACTGGACCTAAAAACTATTTTTAAGGTTTCCCTCTCTGTTAAGTTACTCTTTATATTTCTTCATTTTATTTTAATGTCTTCTTTCGAACACATAATTGTACCATACTTTCAAAGTGTATCAAATCAAATCAAATGTATTTATATAGCCCTTCGTACATCAGCTGATATCTCAAAGTGCTGTACAGAAACCCAGCCTAAAACCCCAAACAGCAAGCAATGCATGTGAAAGAAGCACTGTGGCTAGGAAAAACTCCCTAGGAAAAACTCCCTAGAAAGCCCAAAAACCTAGGAAGAAACCTAGAGAGGAACCAGGCTATGAGGGGTGGCCAGTCCTCTTCTGGCTGTGCCAGGTGGATATTATAACAGAACATGGTCAAGATGTTAAAATGTTCATAAATGACCAGCATGGTCAAATAATAATAATCATAGTAGTTGTCGAGGGTGCAACAAGCACGTCCGGTGAACAGGTCAGGGTTCCATAGCCGCAGGCAGAACAGTTGAAACTGGAGCAGCAGCACGGCCAGGTGGACTGGGGACAGCAAGGAGTCATCATGCCAGGTAGTACTGAGGCATGGTCCTAGGGCTCAGGTCCTCCGAGAGAAAGAAAGAAAGAGAGAAAGAGAGAATTAGAGAGAGTATATTTAAATTCACACAGGACACCGGATAAGACAAGAGAAATACTCCAGATGTAACAGACTGACCCTAGCCCCCCAACACATAAACTACTGCAGCATAAATACTGGAGGCTGAGACAGGAGGGATCAGAAGACACTGTGGCCCCATCCGTATGTGTATTACTACATAATATTGATGTCAATAGGAGATTTGGGTGAAAGTGAGTTGCTCACGTGTACTTCCAGTTACATTTCCAGTTAAGGACAAGGGCCACATACATTACATACATACATACATACATACATACATACATACATACATACATACATACATACATACATACATACATACATACATACATACATACATACATACATACATACATACAAACAAACAAACAAACAAACAAACAATGTTCCCTCAAATCTTTTCCAGCACTGAGCAAATTTCACGTCTGCTGAGTGCAAACTGAGGCTGTACCCCCTTTAAATTACAGTTTTAACAGTAGCAATATAGGCTACTGTGGCTATTTGATCACAATCTAGGCCTACCAGAGTGGCCAATCATCAAAAACAATGGAGAAAATGCATCCCATAACATTTTAACACGTAAATAGCTGTTCTGTCATTCAGTTTACAGTAGCAGCCAATGTGTTCAATGTAGGCCTACATTCCATGAGACTTTTGAAAATAAATATGCAGGGCTTGACATTAACCTGTTTATCCACTTGTCCTTCAGACAAGAAGGTGACTGAAAATGCTGTTGTGTTGTTTGATGCAAGAAACCACTTTACAAAATAAAATGCATTATTATTATCAAACCATTATTACAGAGAATCAGCCAAATTATTCTACTCTCTGCCTATTGGCTACTCAGCTCTCAAAAGACAACACTGCCCCTTTAAGACAAAAAAAGCTCTTTACCTGACTCCCTTTTCAATGTCTAGAAATGTACATGTTTTGTGCTCTTGTAGGATGCAATTACTCCCTAATTGTTGACTATAAATGATCTATAACTGGGCTAATAACTCACTAACTAGTAAAGCATATTAACAAATGTGCACACGTGGTTACATGCAGCTCTTGCTTTGATCTCAAAACAAGCACATCTACTCATGACCGCTCATGCTGTAAACACAGTCCAGTTCAAAGTGAATAGCACAAATTCATATATGGTAATTATCTATTTCCATATAGGCCTACTGCAGCTCTGATTGTTTATGCCGCACTGGTCTGTATATATTAGGGGCTGAGTAGTGTGTGTCAATGCAATAGTATCCTACTCGGATGCGTTCTGCCTACAACAAAATCTCTTGCATAGTTCGTTTTGTTTTGTTTGAAAGTGACTAATATTGTGTTGATTCGATCACAATTGCCACAGTAAAGGGAAATGTTGATAGTGTTAACAGGGAAAACTCTAGAGCAGTGCTTAGCAAACTTTTCGGAGTCAAGATCACTTTCTGAGTCAAAAGGCAAGCCGAGATTTTTTTCTATTACATGACTTAAAAAACGTAGGTCTATGCAACATTAACCAATTAAAAACAGTACTGTAGCAATGAGGTTTGTGCAGTAAGCTATAGGCCTAATATATATCACCGCATATTAGCTTTGCTTGAATTCAGCATACATCTAAATAATGAGATTTTTATTTTACTGGGCTGATGGTGCCTGCATCTGATGGTCAGTCTCAGTGGAGGGAGAGAGCAGCAGATTGAGGTTCCGCCTCTCAATGTCCGTCCACTCTCCCTTTCCGCCGCTGACACTGACCAAAAAGGGACACCATCTTCCAGTTGATGGAAAAACTCGAGTCTCACAGCATTATTTCTGCCTCATGCACAAATTCATGTTGTTACTCCTATGAGAAAAGTGAAATATTCCTTGATATTAAAAAGACCCAAGCCGCTAACAATGCAAGCCTACAGGTACACTTTCCTACTCATTCATTACTGTTGCAGTGCTTGTTGTAGTGGAAATAGGAAGAATGCAAATTCTATGGCTCATAAAAGTGTTGAATACAGTGTTGACAGTGCTGAGTAAGGACTTAAACATGAACTCACTCATAAAAACAGCATCTGCTGTATTTGTTGACAGTCTCTCTCTAGTCATGGTTTTAAACTTTTTGAAATCTCACAGTATCAACTTTGCTGTAGCTTTCTTTCATGCCGCTATGTTACAGAAGACACGGTCATCTGAGCCATCTGATTGGCCAGCGGTAGGCCTATAGTGCACTTGATTTGCTCTCTGGGCCTGCCAGGAAGGCAGAGTTTGTACCTTCAAACACATGAAATGGTTCAAAATAGCAACAGTTCACCACCCGCCGCGCAGGGCAGCTGAATTTGATGCACCTACCCACAACAGCCCGAGACTAATAAAAAAATAATAGGAACATGTGACCACTGGTCTAGAAAGTTTAGTGAAATTCAATCTCGTTCTCCTCTCTATGGGCTGATATTTCTGCTTGGCAGTCCCAGGGCTACTGCGCGGCCGCACAAGTGTGCAGTTTAGAGGGAACGTTACATACATACTCACATACTCACACACATACACACATACATACATACACACATACATACTGTACACCTAAGGGTCTGGCGGGCTGAGGCTAGGGACCAGGACAGGGTGTAAAGGAAAGATATACTGTTGCCACCTAGCTGTCTGACGAAGCAAGATGTCCAATGGAAGAACAACCAGCAGTGAGGAGTTAGAGAGTAGAGAGTGTTTCAATCTCCTGCTTCAGTAGGAGCCGCATGCTGGGCTATACTATATACGTTTCCTCTTTAAACCTGGACTGACCTACTCCTTTTACATTTCTCTAGTCACAGGTTTTCAATCTCTGTACTGACACACACACACTTGAGATCACGGTGACACATAACAAATGTGAAATTCGTACCCTGACAGAAAAGCTTGACATTTTATGATAACTTACTCACAAGGAGACTGTAAATATCTGAATTGACACAGCAGTTCACAGTCCTAACCCTACCACAAGACTACAAGACTGTAGCCAACCATGCAAGCCCTGAAATGATTGAGTTCACCACCAGTGGCCCCAGATGTATTGTAAGTTAATAATAAGCAAGAATAAGTCATAATGTCTTTAATAGTCTCTAATTTTATGGTCGATTTGGACACATTGTTGTTGAAACACAATCAATCTGGGTGTTTCCAGATCTTTCTCTCTCCTTGTCAAATGTGTGTTTGTTTCTGGTGAGGCTAGGGCCTGTTGAGGTTCACTGGGAAAAAATCCAAAGCATTTCCTACAGATTCCTGAGGGCGAGTGTGTTTTCACAAACCCGCCACGCTAAAACACTCCTTTCTGTCTTCACACACTCACACACACACACACACACACACACACACACACACACACACACACACACACACACACACACACACACACACACACACACACACACACACACACACACACTTTATTTCTGTTTGTTTGTATGTGTGGCCCCAGCGCCTCTGAAGGGGAAAAATGTGATATTTCGACATTCCCCTGGTTGGTCACGGTCTCACAAGGAGCCAAGTCAAACTGGGCTGGCGTGGGTCTGGTCTCTAACGGCACTGGGCGGTCTGGAACACTGCTCTCCTTCCACTTGACACGCAAACCCTTATTTTCCTCCACTTCCGCTCCCTTTTCCACCACAGTTCTAATTTAGATGTTTGTGGCTCCTACAGACATGTTAGTCTCTGAGTGGCCTGAGTAAATATTGTGTGCTGTGTTTGTCAGAAAAGGTGGCGGAGATACACATACTAATTTAGCTTTTGAACGATTGAGAAAAGCTTACCCCAGAAAAAGTCCCCCTACACCTTCACAGATGTTGATAGGTTCTGGATGAATGAGTGAGTTTCTAGATGTTTCCTCAGTGGGTTGAATAGGCAGCCCCTCTGATGGACAGATCCAGGCTAAATACAGGGAGAGACGCAAGGAAGGAAGGAGGGAGCGAGAGAAGCCTTTTTCCCTAGCTGGAGTTCTGTTGTGTTGGACTAGCTTGTGAAATTCTTAGCCAAGCTCATGCAGTCCATTCACTCCCATAGCCCTCTGAACACAGGCGTGTAACACAGGCTGACAGACATATGGTGAAAACCATGACATACACATCTGGCCCAACAACACACAGATAGGCCCCATGTTTGTCTCCTTCATATTTCCATAACCTCATTCTGCCTGTAGACTCTCCATAAGGGAAGCTAACAAAAACAACACATTTATAAACACTGTTTTTTTAAACAGTCAGCTTTGCCCTAGGGAAACGTTCAAATCCCAGACTGGAACTGACTGTTTGGGAGTATGGCTGACATTTTGTGTTTCAGATTTGGAGGTTTATACTGTGTAACTTGGGTTTAATTAATGTTTGATATGTTTGTAAACATCTGGGAACAGACAAGATTCTTTCTCAGATTTTTTTTTCTGAAGTCTACTTAAATTGTGATTCTCATTTTAGAAAAAGGAGTTCAGACGATTTACATTATGTCAATTTTGATCAGCTATATGTGGCCAGTAAGAAAGTTGTCAAGACTTTACATCTCTTATACCAGGGAAACTACCTGTGAAATAACCTTTAACTTGCAGTCTTAATCTAGGACCAGTCATTGACTTGTGTGACTGGGGTGTAACCAGGTCTATGATCTGTTCCTAGGTCTGTGAGCTTGTCCGGTTCCTGATTGAGAACTGCAGGAAGGTCCTGGGAGATGACGTCCCCTCTCTGTTTAGTGGATTCCCTCAGAAGAGCAATAGCAGCGACCATGGATCAGGTAAACAAAGTCTTAATGTATTCACTGAAGAAATAACATCTAATTGCAAATTATATTGTACAGTGCTCTAAATAAATGCTGTTAGTTTTGGTTGGAGAAAACGTCATAAGATAAAGTTGGATAGGGACAGAGGGAGAGGGAGGAAGAGAGGTCCCAAACCAAGCAGAACTGAAATGACACAGAGGTGGTGTCATTTGCCACGGGACTTCACAAGGGTTTAGAAAGTTCATGAGTGTGTGTGTGTTTATGGCAAGACAGTGGTTCTGTGTATTGTAGATATTATCATCATTATAGAGTAGATTAACCCTGACTAGCTTGTGTGTGTGTGTGTGTGTGTGTGTGTGTGTGTGTGTGTGTGTGTGTGTGTGTGTGTGTGTGTGTGTGTGTGTGTGTGTGTGTGTGTGTGTGTGTGTGTGTGTGTGTGTGTGTGTGTGTGTGTGTGTGTGTGTGTGTGTGTGTGCGTGCGTGCGTGCAGTGTTCTCTCAGACCTCTCTATAGGTCATTGTCTCTGTGAGGTCTGCTGATTGGGGTCACTATATTGACCTCATTCATTAAAGTGATTAGTACACTCTCAGACACTCATTAACACACCAGTCAATTTCCTCTTCTCCCCTAAACCAGGGGTAGGCAACTAGATTCAGCCGCGGGACAATTTTTGTTGGAGCGGCTGGTCGGTGGCGGAGCATAATTATAATAATTTGTACACTGCAAATTGACCACAACTAAGCACAAAAATGAGATCACACGATCATTTATCTAAATTGACCACAACTAACCCCAAAAAGAGATCACACGATCATTTATCTAAATTGACCACAACTAACCCAAAAAGAGATTACACGATAATGTATTTTTTTCTATTTGTGAGAATACTTGCAAACATATTTCCTAAATTAAACCCATTTTTTGCAAAATTCCTGGTGATTTTAAAGTATTTTTATTACCAAAAACTCACCCCAGGTTGAAAATGGTGAAAGCCCTCAATGGCACCCATGCTATAACAGCCTTTTGGCCACTAGAGGACTCTATCATTCTTTATGACCTAAACCAACCTCTATGAATGGCAACTGTATGCTAGGGACTACGACAGCACTTTGCGCTTGTTTTCAAACCCTGTGTCTATCTAATGAAATGGAGGTTTGTTCAAACTCTCTCTTTCTCCATTTCCCTCCACCCCAGCTTTATTGGCATGATAGTCAGTCAGTGCAACATTTCCAAAGCAAGGACATAGGAACATATGAAATCCATAACAGGGAAGGAATAATATAATCAAAATGGATTGCATGTCAAAACAATAATTTTAGCATATTAACTCTCTCCCTCTCTCCGCTTCTCTCTTTTCCTCTCTCCTTTCCTCTGAAGATGTGTCCTCTTTCCAGATGAATGACTCGTCCTATGACAGTCTGGAGAACGAGTTAAACGAGGACCCAGAGTCGCCCTTCCAGGAGTCCCACCCTCTGAGAGACAAGGCCAAGCCTGACAGCTGCAGCAGAGACTCTGTCATCACCCTGAGTGACTGTGACCCCGACCCTGACCCTGAGGCTGAGGCTGACCTCCTACATATTCCCCCACTTGCCAGACCAAGAAAGTTCACCCCCGCCCTACGGCAACCACGCCCACGCCAGTGCTATGTCCAATCACAGGGCCCTCGGAGGTTACGACGCAGCTCAGAGCCTGCCATCGGACACACCCCCGGAGCACTGATCATCCAATCGGATAAGCACCATTTGGCGTCTCGTAAAGCGAGCTATGACGCGGCGATGGAGGGAGAGGAAGAGGAGGAGGAGGAGGATGAAGTGTTTCAGGGGCTCAGGGCTCTGCAGCTGAAAGACAAAGTGATCGCAGGTGGAGAAAGAGGAGGGGTTGGAACTCTCGGGCAGAGGAAGCTGAAACACACCCCACCCTCTCCTTTACGATTGGATGCCAGCTGCTCTAGCCTGTCCTCCCCAGCAACCTCCCCCACAGGCTCCTCCCTCAGCTCCTTAGACTCCGCCTTCTCCCAGTATTCCACAGACTATGTCACCAGCGCCGGCTTCCTGTTGGCTGAGTCTTCCCCCCGCTCCCCCCTTTCACCCCGCTCCCCCCAGTGCTCACCCCCAAAGAGAGACACAGTGGACTGGAGTGAAAGCCAGCCCCCTCATTCCTCCCGGACACCCTGTACCCACCACGGACTGCACCCCAACACCTGGCTCAAGAGGAACCTCCGACTGTCACTACGGCAACCCGACAATGGACACCTGGAGGAGGAAGTGGGGAAGGGGAAAGGGGTTAGCCTCCCAAAAGCCTCCGAGGGTAAAGGTGTAGAGGTGACCACCAAGAGGAGGTCCATCAGCCCTCCATCCTACCAGCAGGCTATCCTGCAGCTGCAGAAGAGTAGGTCTCCCTTCTACAGAGGCACAGAGAAACCCCTTACTGTCAGAGAGCTACAGCTGCTGCATGACCAGGCCTGCAATGCCACCCACAGACCCCCCACAGGACGTGACGTCACCCAGCGGCCCACTGGAACAGGAAGTGAGGTCATCCAGCCTCCTCAGGATGTGTTCTATGGACAGAGTGGCTCAACACTAACCCTCCAGAGGCAGAAGTCTCACTCCCTCACCCTGGCCATGGAGGCTGGCCGCAAGGTCCTCACCCTGCCTCGCAGAGCCTCTGAGCCCTCCATGGTGACAGACGCAGCCTCCAGCCTCACCCTGGAAAGGCCCTGGGTCAAGTCACAGACTCACGGGGTCAAAGGTCAGCAGCTCCCTGAGAGCAGACTTAGAGTGTCTGACATTGAGCCGCAGCGCAACGGAGCAGGCCCAAACTCAGAGCAACGCTTCTGCCTCTCTCCCTCCGCCACGCGGGCAGTGAGGGACTACTTTTCCTCACAGGGGCGGGCGGATTCAGGCGAGTGCCTGCAGAGGAGTCAGGAGGTCGCTCTGGCCCTTGTCCAGGGGAAGAGGGAGTGGCAAAGCAGGAAGTGTAGCGACCCTTGCGTGGACGACTTTGACCAAATGTTCTTTGCAGAGGAGTCTTACGTTTAAAAGGACTTTTAAGAGACTCTGGGCTTGTTTTATATGGCTGGTCAATGTTTGTAGCATATCGTTTTTATGTTGTCATATATGTACAGTTATTTTCCCTTGGCCATGGTAGATGCAGTTGTTTGGTTGTGCTGGAGCTTTTCTTCCATATCTCTGGGAATCAACGACAGGTATAGGTCTATATTTATGTTCATATGCTTTGATATAGTGTTGTGCGAGCTGTAAGAAATCAAATGTGTATTTTTGTACATGATGCCAATACTGCTGCTGTCCTATAGAGTATATTTGCTACAGAATGCACCATTTGTATATTATGTACGTACATGTAACTGCCAAATAAAGGAAACACTTGATGAAATGAGAGATGCAAAGTATATTGAAAGCAGGTGCTTTCACACAGGTGTGGTTCCTGGGTTAATTAAGCAATTACCATCCCATCATGCTTAGGGGGATGTATAAAAATGCCCAGTTGCCCATTATTTTGGCTACCATGGCTAGAAGAAGAGATCTCAGTGACTTTGAAATAGGGGTCTCAAAGGAGCTTAGTGTGTGTCTCAAGTCACCAGATCTCAACCCAGTTGAACACTTATGGGAGATTCTGGAGCGGTGGCCATCAAAAACAAAACACCAAATGATGGAATATCTCATGGAAAAATGGTGTCACATCCCTCCAATATAGTTCCAGACACTTGTAGAATCTATGCCAAGGTGCAATGAAAGTTTTCTGACAGCTTGTGGCGCCCCAACGCCCTATAAAGACACTTTATGTTGGTATTTTGGCAGTCACCGGTATATCTGATGTCTAATGCTTATGAAAATTAATGATCAGGATTATAATAAAACATTTCTCTTGTGAAAGTATCTTTATGTACCAACAAGATTTTTCATTTTTCTTTATATCAAATAATCAAAATCAAATTTTATTCGTCACACGCTTCGTAAACAACAGTTGTAGACAAACAATGAAATGTTTACTTACAGGCCCTTCCCAACAATGCAGAGAGAAAGACATTTTTGAAATAATAGAAAAGTAAAACATGTAATAATAAAAGTAATAAAGTCGATGTGCTGGAGTATTAGATAATTGAGGTAGATATGTACATATAACTAGCAATAAAGAGTAGCAGCATCGTATGTGATGAGTCAAAAAAGTTAGTGCAAAAAGGGTCAATGCAGATAGTTCACGTAGCTGTTAGGTTAAAGGTGCAATATGCAGAAATCGCTCTGCCATTTCCTGGTTGCTGAAGTTCTAATAGTTCACCTAATTTCAGTTTATGTGACAAAACAAGCAAGTATACCGTAGAGAATCAATGTACCACCACTGTGAAATATATTTTCCATGGCCAAAAATATTGTATTTTCAGCTGTTTGAAGCTGGTGTACAAAACCAAAAGATGCAAAAACAAAACTTAAGAACGGGAAGCATAGAAATAGCGCACATAGAACAGATCTACAGCTTCTTAGACTTGATTTCAATGGGAATGACAGATGTATAACACACATGTCTATGTGAATTTGGTCTTTAAAGGTTGCATTCTGTTCAAAACACATATTGTGTCTGTGTCTCACTACTCACATACACTGAGTATACCAAACATTAGGAACACCTTCCTAATACTGAGCTGCACCCCCGTCTCCTTCAGAACAGCCTCAATTTGTCAGGGGACGGACTCTACAGGCTACTGAACGCATTCCACAGGGATGCTGGCCCATGTTGACTCCAACGCTTCCCACAGCTGTGTCAAGTTGGCTGGATGTCCTTTGGGTGGTGGACCATTCTTGGTACGCATGGGAAACTGTTGAGTGTCAAAAACCCAGCAGCATTGCAGTTCTTGACAAGTTACATATTGCAGCTTTAACTATTTAGCAGTCTTATGGCTTGGGGGTAGAAGCTGTTCAATGTCCTGTTGGTTCCAGACCTGGTGCATCGGTACCGCTTGCCGTGCGGTAGCACAGAGAACAGTCTATGCCTTGGGTGGCTGGAGTTTTTCTTAATAAAAAAAAGGCAAAAATTCAGAATTTCTGGTTCTCAATTTTTTTGTGCCTTCTTTGGTGATGTTCTGAAAGACGACACTGCAGAACTGATAAAGTTGGACACTGTATTATACTAAAAGCACAGTACTGTATTAGTGTTAAAATGTAAACTCTTTACACCTGTTTAGCATTAATCATCAAACATCACATTTCCCATCAATAACTCATCTGTAATGGTCTCTGGTGTCGGAGTCATGTAGGTCTGGGTCTAAGAGGATAGACTGGTAGATTTAGTCAGCCAGACAGGGAGAGAGTGTCCACACACACATGCACACACTCACACTGAGGTGCTGCTTCTCAGAGGACAGACAGGTCTGTTTGAGTTAGTCAGCCAGACAGGGAGACAGTGTCCACACACACATGCACACACTCACACTGAGGTGCTGCTTCTCAGAGGACAGACAGGTCTGTTAGAGTTAGTCAGCCAGGCAGGGAGACAGAGTCCAAACAAAGCTAATTATGTAATGGAAGTAGAGCCATGAACCCCACGGGTTTGGCCCACCTTCCTGGACCTGTCTCAAAAGGTGTGTGTGAGAGAGAGACTGCACATGTGCACGTGTTGTGTAGGGCTGGATGCTGATTGTTAACATAAATATTCAGATTTTTTTATATTATTGTTATGGTGATTGAGAGACTTATAAACACTACAAGCTGTGATATCATAAAACGTGCCACCCATCTTCACTAGTCTGTGGTAGAATTTTGGTAAATATTTTTCTCTCCAATTATAGAAGGACAAAATAAAAAGGCTTTTGTAACATGATCAGCAGTTGCTGTGAATAGGAAATATGTCAAATCTAACAGCTACTTTGACTCTCAGGATTATACCAATTTCTGTATTTGCAGGTCCTGCTCTCTCACACTCACACACTTTATTTATCACCAGTGGTGTCCCCTATTTGATGACCCTACTTTAGCATGACTCCACCAGTATTAAGTGTTAAGTCTCTAATCTAAAAGGTACTATATGCTGGCCCACATGACCCAGGTTGACCAAAGTTAACACCAGAGAGGAAGAGGCGAAGCGAGAGGGGTCCACAAAAATAAGACCATAAAGTGAGGAATATTTGTATGGAGGTCAGTGAGAGTGTCCAATTTGGTCAGCAAAAAATGTAATTGCTAATTTGATGCTTATTTGATCGAATAGAAGTTTCGTAATGTTTAGGTTGTTACAAATGCACTGATATAAGTGGATGCACGTGGCATTTTGGAAACTTTGAAAAAAAACAACTTCATATCAGAGTTGTGCCTGTTGTTCACACGCGTATCTGTCCACTCATTGGCGAAACCATCTTGTCAATATAATAGATGATCTTTGACACAAGCTCTGTGAAGTTCTCAGGTCAGGAGTCAGGTACAGCCTACTAGATGGATTTTGAAGTCAACTGATTCTGCCTGCTTGTCTGTTTCTAACACCTCTGCAGAGGTGCTAAACTAGGTGGGGAAGTAGTACAAGCAGGAATGGTTGGTTTAGTAATCCAATTTTTTTGTGAGGGAGCTTGATGGAGTTATTAGTAGTTATAACTAGAGGGGTTAAGAAAAACTCATGGCCCTCGTTATCTAGAACACACCGCATTAGAATTCACTGCTTGTATAAGAGCATGTTCTTTGGAAACGCAAAATCTAAAGTTCAACCCTTGAAGCTATGTTACATTTACATTTAAGTCATTTAGCAGACGCTCTTATCCAGAGCGACTTACAAATTGGTGGATTCACCTTATGATATCCAGTGGAACAACCACTTTACAATAGTGCATCTAAATCTTTTAGGGGGGGGGGGTTAGAAGGATTACTTTATCCTATCCTAGGTATTCCTTAAAGAGGTGGGGTTTCAGGTGTCTCCGGAAGGTGGTGATTGACTCCGCTGTCCTGGCGTCGTGAGGGAGCTTGTTCCACCATTGGGGTGCCAGAGCAGCGAACAGTTTTGACTGGGCTGAGCGGGAACTGTGCTTCCTCAGAGGTAGGGAGGCGAGCAGGCCAGAGGTGGATGAACGCAGTGCCCTTGTTTGGGTGTAGGGCCTGATCAGAGCCTGAAGGTACGGAGGTGCCGTTCCCCTCACAGCTCCGTAGGCAAGCACCATGGTCTTGTAGCGGATGCGAGCTTCAACAGGAAGCCAGTGGAGAGAGCGGAGGAGCGGGGTGACGTGAGAGAACTTGGGAAGGTTGAACACCAGACGGGCTGTGGCGTTCTGGATGAGTTGTAGGGGTTTAATGGCACAGGCAGTGAGCCCAGCCAACAGCGAGTTGCAGTAATCCAGACGGGAGATGACAAGTGCCTGGATTAGGACCTGCGCCGCTTCCTGTGTGAGGCAGGGTCGTACTCTGCGAATGTTGTAGAGCATGAGGTTCTGCTTGAGGTGGTGATCCATCATCCACACTGATATGTCTGCCAGACATGCAGAGATGCGATTCGCCACCTGGTTATCAGAAGGGGGAAAGGAGAAGATTAATTGTGTGTCGTCTGCATAGCAATGATAGGAGAGACCATGTGAGGATATGACAGAGCCAAGTAACTTGGTGTATAGCGAGAATAGGAGAGGGCCTAGAACAGAGCCCTGGGGGACACCAGTGGTGAGAGCACGTGGTGCGGAGACAGATTCTCGCCACGCCACCTGGTAGGAGCGACCTGTCAGGTAGGACGCAATCCAAGCATGGGCCACGCCGGAGATGCCCAACTCGGAGAGGGTGGAGAGGAGGATCTGATGGTTCACCGTATCAAAGGCAGCAGATAGGTCTAGGAGGATGAGAGCAGAGGAGAGAGAGTTAGCTTTAGCAGTGTGGAGAGCCTCCGTGACACAGAGAAGAGCAGTCTCAGTTGAATGACCGGTCTTGAAACCTGACTGATTTGGATCAAGAAGGTCATTCTGAGAGAGATAGCAAGAGAGCTGGCCAAGGACGGCACGTTCAAGAGTTTTGGAAAGAAAAGAAAGAAGGGATACTGGTCTGTAGTTGTTGACTTCGGAGGGATCGAGTGTAGGTTTTTTCAGAAGGGGTGCAACTCTCGCTCTCTTGAAGATGGAAGGGTGGTAGCCAGCGGTCAAGGATGAGTTGATGAGCGAGGTGAGGTAAGGGAGAAGGTCTCCGGAAATGGTCTGGAGAAGAGAGGAGGGGATAGGGTCAAGCGGGCAGGTTGTTGGGCGGCCGGCCGTCACAAGACGCGAGATTTCATCTGGAGAGAGAGGGGAGAAAGAGGTCAAAGCACAGGGTAGGGCAGTGTGAGCAGGACCAGCGGTGTCGTTTGACTTAGCAAACGAGGATCGGATGTCGTCGACCTTCTTTTCAAAATGGTTGACGAAGTCATCCGCAGAGAGGGAGGAGGGGGGAGGGGGAGGAGGATTCAGGAGGGAGGAGAAGGTGGCAAAGAGCTTCCTAGGGTTAGAGGCAGATGCTTGGAATTTAGAGTGGTAGAAAGTGGCTTTAGCAGCAGAGACAGAAGAGGAAAATGTAGAGAGGAGGGAGTGAAAGGATGCCAGGTCCGCAGGGAGGCGAGTTTTCCTCCATTTCCGCTCGGCTGCCCGGAGCCCTGTTCTGTGAGCTCGCAATGAGTCGTCGAGCCACGGAGCAGGAGGGGAGGACCGAGCCGGCCTGGAGGATAGGGGACATAGAGAATCAAAGGATGCAGAAAGGGAGGAGAGGAGGGTTGAGGAGGCAGAATCAGGGGATAGGTTGGAGAAGGTTTGAGCAGAGGGAAGAGATGATAGGATGGAAGAGGAGAGAGTAGAGGCAGAGAGAGAGCGAAGGTTGGGACGGCGCAATACCATCCGAGTAGGGGCAGAGTGAGAAGTGTTGGATGAGAGCGAGAGGGAAAAGGATACAAGGTAGTGGTCAGAGACTTGGAGGGGAGTTGCAATGAGATTAGTGGACGAACAGCATCTAGTGAAGATGAGGTCAAGCGTATTGCCTGCCTTGTGAGTAGGGGGGGAAGGTGAGAGGGTGAGGTCAAAAGAGGAGAGGAGTGGAAAGAAGGAGGCAGAGAGGAATGAGTCAAAGGTAGACGTGGGGAGGTTAAAGTCACCCAGAACTGTGAGAGGTGAGCCATCCTCAGGAAAGGAACTTATCAAGACATCAAGCTCATTGATGAACTCTCCAAGGGAACCTGGAGGGCAATAAATGATAAGGATGTTAAGCTTGAAAGGGCTGGTAACTGTGACAGCATGGAATTCAAATGAGGAGATAGACAGATGGGTCAGGGGAGAAAGAGAGAATGTCCACTTGGGAGAGATGAGGATTCCAGTGCCACCACCCCGCTGGCCAGATGCTCTCGGGGTATGCGAGAACACGTGGGCAGACGAGGAGAGAGCAGTAGGAGTAGCAGTGTTATCTGTGGTAACGCATGTTGTTGATGCGTTGGAGTCTGTTAAGTTAAACCGGCCTCAGAAGTCACATTTTGGAGAGGAGAGGCTCTAACAATCTGCAATAAACGTGAGTGATCTACTGTCCCTGACACTGTGAGCCCTTGGAGAGGACAGAATGTGCCAGAGTCATGACAGGGCTTCTGACAAGGTCCCTGTGCAGCTTTATGTTACCACCTGGGCCTAAACTCTTGCACGTCATAAGACTGTGTTGGCCAGCTGGGCTAAAGCCTACATTAGCTTGGGGACTGGAGAGCTAACGAAAGTTGTCAGGTCTCTGGCAATGTTTCTCATCATGCAAGAGTGGCTACCCCACCCATACAGACACACTTATTAACAACATCCTCTGATTGGCACCATTGTTGAATTCCAAGGCAATATAATGAGCTGTTGAACTCTCCACCCTGTAACGATACACTGAGGCACTGAGCATCTGTGCGGTTGTATTTTGACAGCAACTCTCGCCTGTCTACACTCTTTCCACTCTGGGTTTGTGGATTCTTATGGGGGACGTTGCTGGTAGTGCAGGTGCAGCCAACACGCCCGGTTCCTCTCTGTTTTCCTTGGAGAGAGTGAATTTGCTTTTTGTTTTGATTGGGTCCAGTTAAGAAGATGGTGGTGGGGGTGCGGGGTGGGGAGCTGCTCAGTGAGGTGTCTTGGCTGGCTCACGGCCCTCTCTGATGAAGTCACAGTTGATACTATCTGGCTCTCTTACAAATCCCAGTCAAAACAGCCATTAACAGTATTTTTCCCTCGTTTTGCACTCTTCACCCACGCGGAATAACATGTTACCTCCCTGCACAGAAATTCGGATAAATCTCCCAGCTATTGTTTGTCTGACACACATACTGGTGTTGTTACACTGTTACAATGAGAAGCAGGCATGAGTCACCCACTACTTAATGTGCTGTGGGACCCAGCATATGATGTTAATTTAGGGGAGAGATAATATGACAATGTGTCATATTATATCATTCTAAATATGTTAAGATTAATAATATTTATTATTGCAGTCATTGAGTATAAACTGGACTAGTTATCACTTTTACATTTTAGTCATTTAGCAGACGCTCTTATCCAGAGCGACTTACAGTAGTGAATACATACATGTCATACATTTCATTTTCATTTCATGCATTATATATTTTTTTTGTACTGGCCCCCCGTGGGAATCGAACCCACAACCCTGGCGTTGCACACACCATGCTCTACCAACTGAGCCACAGGAAAGGCTTTTACAATCATACTGTTGTCAAAAAAGGAGATAGAACTAATATTTCTCATAGTTTTCAGACCAAGTTAAATGCCATAGAGGCGATTCTTACAGGCTGGTCAATTTAGGTCTTAAAACAAAAATGTAGGGCAATACCATATTATTAATAGATAAACTTGTCATTTTCTGAAGGGGTTTTGAGATCTTTGTGTCCAAATACCACAAAATTACAGGCCTTGGAAAAATGTGTCGGGACACCAAATCCCCAGGAGTTGAATCTGAGGTGGACACAAGGCTTCGCGAGGCAGAGATGGTTATGGGCAGATGAGAGCGGTAGACACCTGTCAGAAAGAGAGAAGAAGAGAGGGAGGGGAAGACAGGACTAGCCACATAGTCTCAGAAGAGCAGCCAAGCAGTGATGGAAATCTGAGTTGATCCAATGTTTCTGGAACGCTCAGTGACACTGATGTCACTACTCAGTGGGGTACATTCTTGGCACCTGACCTCTGCTGTGTTCTGAACAGGTCCCCGGAAACCCTGTCTGATCTTGCTGTGTTCTGAACAGGTCCCCGGAAACCCTGTCTGATCTTGCTGTGTTCTGAACAGGTCCCCGGAAACCCTGTCTGATCTTGCTGTGTTCTGAACAGGTCCCCGGAAACCCTGTCTGATCTTGCTGTGTTCTGAACAGGTCCCCGGAAACCCTGTCTGATCTTGCTGTGTTCTGAACAGGGCCCCGGAAACCCATCTGATCTTGCTGTGTTCTGAACATGTCCTGGAAACTTCAAAGACTTGTGTGCTCACATACCCCTGGACCCTGTCCGTCTGCGAGCACACACACACACACAAATCTTTATAACACTATTCATGGTTAGTCGTTCCAAGAGCACAAGACAACCCTAACTTTTGACACCGCCTCCTCCCTCTTCCTGTGTTCACCTGTGTGTGTGATTTATAACTCAGAATGGACGGTTCTTCCAATTACCTACTAAACCTTTTATGACCTGCACTTTTATGACCTGCACTGTGCACACACTTATGTAACTTCAAGACCATAACAAAGACCTAACCAGTTTCCAGGGAACCCTGTGACCACTAGATGCAGACAATGGGTCTTGCGAGGGAGAGATGGAACGGAGGGGTGTGTGTGTGTGTCAGATATGTGATGGAGGTGAGTGTGTCCAGACTCCACAGGAGTGGGTGGCTATTATTATGCTGACCTTTGAACCCTAACTCAGGGGGAACTCTTCAGTTACACAAGGTTCTGTGTTTACTGTACATTTGTGTCAAGGCATCCACTTACAGGTGTAGGATCTTAATTTGATCACTTTTAGTGTATTCAAGGTTTAAAATGCTTCTAAAGTTTGTAATTTCCACTTTACAATTTTAGACTTGATTTGCCCCAACAAAATGTTTTACCAACCTCTACAAAAATGTAAATTAATTACAATCCACACAAGAATGAACATTTCCTGTTGCTGCATGATTATTTTCCTGCAGGGAGAAACTGGTCAAATTAAGATCCTAAATCTGTAGCTACAGTACAATATAATGATAACAGTGCTGCACAGCCTCCAATAATCCTTTACTTCTGGCAGAGAGGAATCTGCACTCCAACCTTTCGTACAGTTCAGGATGGAAAGGGATCTACAGAAGAACAGTGTTGTTGTGACTAAACAGTCATTTGTTACTAAACAGAGTCATTTGTTACAATGTACAGACCAGTCCATATTGTAAAGGATTATTCTGTTCCAGGAATGGCAACGAGATGTCTTTATTAAAGTACCTCAAAGACTCTATGACTCATGTCCTTCCCTCCTTAGCACCTGTAACGATGTGCGCTGAGAGTCGAGAAGCAAGTTCAGGGAGTGAATGTTGTAATAAAATAAAAAGGAACACAATACAAAACAAGAACCTCGAACAACGCACAGACATGAAACAGAAACAATGATGCCTGGGGAAGGAACCAAAGGGAGTGACACATATAGGGCAGGTAATCAAGGAAGTGATGGAGTCCAGGTGAGTCTGACGATGCGCAGGCACGCGTAACGATGGTGACAGGTCTGCACCATAAGGAGCAGCCTGGTGACCTAGAGGCTGAAGAGGGAGCACACGTGACAGTACCAAATACATTTTCTAATATAATATACACACACACACACACACACACACACACACACACACACACACACACACACACACACACACACACACACACACACACACGTCTGAAGTTTACATACACTTAGGTTGGAGTCATTAAAACTCGTTTTTCAACCACGCCACAAATTTCTTGTTAACAAACTATAGTTTTGGCAAGTCGGTTTGGACATCTACTTTGTGCATGACACAATAAATTTTTCCAACAATTGTTTACAGACAGAATATTTCACTTATAATTCACTGTATCACAATTCCAGTGGGTCAGAAGTTTACATACACTAAGTCGACTGTGCCTTTAAACAGCTTGGGAAATTATGTCACGGCTTTAGAAGCTTCTGATAGGCTAATTGACATAATTTGAGTCAATTGGAGGTGTACCTGTGGATATATTTCAAGGCCTACCTTCAAACTCAGTGCCTCTTCGCTTGACATCATGGGAAAATCAAAAAAAATCAGCCAAGACCTCAGAAAAAATATTGTAGACCTCCACAAGTCTGGTTCATTCTTGGGAGCAATTTCCAAATGCCTGAAGGTACCACGTTCATCTGTACAAATAATAGTACGCAAGTATTAACACCATGGGACCACGCAGCCATCATACCGCTCAGGAAGGAGACGCGTTCTGTCTCTTAGAGATGAATGTACTTTGGTGCAAAAAGTGCAAATCAATCCCAGAACAACAGCAAAAGGACCTCGAAGATGCTGGAGGAAACGGATACAAAAGTATCTATATCCACAGTAAAACGAGTCCTATATCGACATAACCTGAAAGACCGCTCAGCAAGGAAGAAGCCATTGCTCCAAAACCGTCATAAAAAAGCCAGACTACGGTTTGCAACTGCACATGGGGACAAAGATTGTACTTTTTGGAGAAATGTCCTCTGGTCTGGTGAAACAAAAATAGAACTGTTTGGCAATAATGGCCATCGTTATGTTTGGAGGAAAAAGGGGGAGGCTTGCAAGCCGAAGAACACCACTCCAACCGTGAAGCACGGGGGTGGCAGCATCATGTGGGGGTGCTTTGCTGCAGGAGGGACTGGTGCACTTCACAAAATAGATGGCATCATGAGGTAGGAAAATTATGTGGATATATTGAAGCACATCTCAAGACATCAGACAGGAAGTTAAAGCTTGGTCGCAAATGGGTCTTCCAAATGGACAATGACCCCAAGCATACTTCCAAAGTTGTGGCAAAATGGCTTAAGGACAACAAAGTCAAGGTATTGGAGTGGCCATCACAAAGCCCTGACCTCAATCCTATAGAAAATGTGTAGGCAGAACTGAAAAAGCGTGTGCGATCAAGGAGGCCTAATAACCTGACTCAATTACACCAGCTCTGTCAGGAGGAATGGGCCAAAATTCACCCAACTTATTGTGGGAAGCTTGTGGAAGGCTACCTGTAACATTTAACCCAAGTTAAACAATTTAAAGGCAATGCTACCAAATACTAACCAGTGCTCCCGCACATCGGCTAACTGGGCTATCTGCATTGTGTCCCGCCACCCGCCAACCCCTCTTTTACGCTACTGCTACTCTGTTCATCATATATGCAGTCACTTTAACCATATCTACATGTACATACTACCTCAATCAGCCTGACTAACAGGTGTCTGTATGTAGCTTCGCTACTTTTATAGCCTCGCTACTGTATATAGCCTGTCTTTTTACTGTTGTTCTATTTCTTTACTTACCTATTGTTCACCTAATACCTTTTTTGCACAATTGGTTAGAGCCTGTAAGTAAGCATTTCACTGTAAGGTCTACTACACCTGTTGTATTCGGCGCACGTGACAAACCTTGAATTGAATGTAAACTTCTGACCCACTGGGAATTTGATGAAAGAAATAAAAGCTGAAATAAATCAATCATTCTCTCTACTATTATTCTGACATTTCACATTCTTAAAATAAAGTGGTGATCCTAACTGACCAAAGACAGGGAATTTTTACTTGGATTAAATGTCAGGAATAGTGAAAAACTGAGTTTAAATGTATTTGGCTAAGGTGTTGTCACAATGGGTGTTGTGTGGATTCAGAAGAGTCCGGCGCAGGAGACAGAATGATTCCGTGAATGAATTTACTAAAATATCCACACGGAAAATATGCAAAGGTATGGAGTGCAAAGCGTGCAAAAAGAAACGCCCCACCCTTAAAAGAATGTAACCAGGGACGCAGCCCAAACGAATAGCGGAACTCCAAAAATACAGAACCTCATGACAAACACACCCTGACAACACGAACAATCCCGCCCAAACAACAAACCTAACTAACTAGCCTAAATACCCCTCCCCACTAACAACTAACACAAAACAGGTGCGCAACTAACCTAGGCCTAACTAACAGAACGTGAAACATAAATCGATGGCAGCTAGTAGGCCGGCGACGACGACCGCCGAGCGCCGCCCGAGCGAGGAGGGGCGCCACCTTCCGTAGGTGTCGTGACAGGTGTATGTAAACTTCCGACTTCAACTGTAAATCAATCTTCCCTATTCCATTCTGACTCTCAAGTATGAATATGTTTAACCTATATTTCCTTCCACTTGTACCTACCCATGAGCCCTCATCTCACCACTCCCCTGCCGTTACTACCTCTACTAACCTCTCTCCACGTTTCTATTTTCGTCAACCCTGTCCTCACACATCTCCTTCTACCCTTGTCACCTAACCCCTTTTTCCATACCTTTGCCCATCTTCCCCTTTCTCACCCCTTTACTCCGGTCTCTCCCCTCCCTCCCTCCCTCCCTCCCTCCCTCCCTCCCTCCCTCCCTCCCTCCCTCCCTCCCTCCCTCCCTCCCTCCGAGTGACGGTTGATTGATGTGTTTGTCAGCATCTCTCTCTCAGAACAAAGACGATGTCATCACTGAGAGACACTTCAGATGAATGACTGAGTGTGTCGAAGCCACTTCTTTTCCACTGCTCCCACTAATAGCCCTTCTGAGTCTGACAACACATTCCACACGATCCATCATTGAGTTATGTCTCAATTAGAACAGGGGGAAAGCGGAGGCAACATAAAACATTTCTCAGGGGGGAAAGGAGGAGTCTGTCAAAATGAGAAGAGTGCAACAGTGTAGAGATGCTGAACACAGAGGAAGAACGCTCAGAATGTTAGAGATTATAAATGTGAAATGTTTTGTATTAGTATTATAGCTTAGACCTACCTGAACGTGGGTGACAAGGTGGAATGACAAGGTAAAATGACGGTAAGGAATAATATACAGAGTGGATGCATTGATCTTAATAATTAGAAAACAATTTTATTTCAGCATTTCAACAATACAAAATATTTTATCTATAAACAAAACTTGACATTCGCTTACTGGCTATTTACTGTGGGTTACTAGCTATTTACTGTAGGTTACTAGCTATTTACTGTAGGTTACTAGCGGAACACAGGAGTGATGGTTGCTGATAATGGACCTCTGTATGCCTATGTAGATATTCCATTTAAAAAAAATCTGCCGTTTCCAGCTACAATAGTCATTTACAACATTAACAATGTCTACACTGAATTTCTGATCAATTTGATGTTATTTTAATGGATAATTTATTATAATTTATTTTATTTTAAACAAGGACATTTCTAAGTGACCCCAAACTTTTGAACGGTAGTGTGAATATATATATATATATATAAAAAATATTGAATATACAGTATGTATATTCATGTATATATATGTTTTTAACCAAATAGGGGTATATTCTGTATACACACCCCTACCTTGTCACAACACAACTGATTGGCTCAAATGCATTAAGAAGGAAAGAAATGAACTTTTAACAAGGCACACCCGTTAATTGAAATGCATTCCAGGTGACTACCTCATGAAGCTGGTTGAGAGAATGCCAAGAGTGTGCAAGGGTGGCTACTTTGAAGAATGTCAAATATAAAATACATTTTGATATATTTAACACTTTTTTGGTTACTACATGATTCCATATGTGTTATTCCATAGTTTTGATGTCTTGTCTATTATTCTACAATGTAGAAAATAGTAAAACATTTAAAAACACCTTTGAATGAGTAGGTGTGTCCAAACTTTTGACTGGTACTGTATATCACTTGCACTTCTAGAGGCCCTAAAGGCTTCTAAACTTGCAGTGACTACAGGGCAAAACAGACCAAAGAACATGGCAAATACTAAACCATTAAAGGTTTCAGACTTGCTGCCACTCCAATCTGTCCCCTACTGTATGCACATTCAATTGTTGAGGCACTACTACCACATACTGTATCAGTTAAATTGGTACCTCACTCTCACTAACCGGTGGAACAAATGCAGCCTCTTACAAGGCACACCTCATAATATGTTAATGAAAACAACAATACCATGAACCCACTACAGGGAAGGGTACAGTATTCTGTGGGGTGGAATTACAGTACCATTGGAAATATAGCACTTTTTAACAGGAATGTACTTTTAAACCAAGTTTCTTAGGAATTGTATAGTATCAATTAATCAGTTACGCCTAAAACCACCCAGATTGCATTTCTATTTAGGGCAATTAATCATTCATATAGTACTTTACTGTTAGTTTTGTATAATACTATAAAAACAACAAGATGCTTTACAGTGTAGGTCCAGCATCATCAGACCGCCGCATGTCGTTCACCCCGTCTGGCACACGGACCGTTATGCCCTCCAGATCTCTGGATAGGCAGACCTGACAACCCAGACGAGACCTGCAGGACCGCAGACAGCAGGTACAGGGACAAGGCCATTACACACACTTTATTAACAGGGAACCATGTTGTCAAATCTATTCCCTTCCCACTAGCACCTTGGTTTGGCTCTTTTGTGGTTAAGGCCCAGGCTGGTCTCATGCACTTTGTGACAAAATCATTTATAAAATAAACATCTACAAAAATCTAATTTGATGCTACAGACAGTTAAAGCAAACACCAAGTCTTAAAAGTCTGTGGTGGAGGGGTTAATAATTAAAAAAATATCACACTAGCATAGAAGCGCACATACACTATGTTCACATTCACATGTGAATAGAACTTATGTAACATGTTATGTTATCATTCCAAATGTGTGAGTTACTGTGTAAACTGTTTGTCTTAAACTGGGATGGGAGCCATGTGGGAGAAGCACATCCTCATTAGTAGAGAAACCCACAGTCAGTATCTGGTATTGATGTGTTCCAGAGAATCATGTTAGATATGTGAAAGGTCAGCCAGGGGAAAACTCTGGTCTTGACCAGGTTAAAATGTTATAGACAAACAAGAGTCTCAACTACAAGGTGGCTGAGAGCATCACGTTGCTGAGACAGAGCACATGTGAGGGAGAAAACACACATTTGATATGCATTATTATCGTACTGATTTGATTTGTCACCTGAGGGGAATTAGTACCCTTTTCATACCTAACTAATTATATTCTAATGTGAAGTGAATTGGAAAGAAACAATTATCTTAAATTAATCAAACTGTGGTGATCTTTAATCTGCTCATCTCACCCGGCAACTGAAACTCTTGATCTCTATTGGCTGGAAGCCTACCTGAAATAATGTGATTTATCAGCAGGTGAAGCCGTGGGCCAGGCTCAACATGTTCATAGGTGTTCTATGTGTGAGTGTGTGTGGGAGAGAGTACATACTATGTGATGTGTATGCATCAGCAAGCGTGTCACTCATTTGTCTGTGAGGCCTTTAATAGGGCAGAATCATCTTCCCGCCAATGTGTGTTTTGGAATGTGTATGACTCACGTATCAGTGAGGCCAAAGGCCAGGTCCAGCATGTCATTCTCCTCATCAGTGATGGGCCCCAGCTGGTTGTACACCTTCTGATCCAGGATCACATGACAGGTGGAACAGGCCAGGGTCCCCTCACACGCACCTGGGGAACACACATTTAAAATCAAACTGTTAAGGGATGATGTATATCAAGATCTATCAGTAGAGAACAGCCCAGTCCTATTGGGGAATGACTTCACTGACTTTCCGTTCATTTGATTGAAACCACAGGATGTATACATCGTATTACCTTTAACCTGCAGAGAGAGAGATATGTAAGGCCTAGCACATAAAGGGGGACCATTCCAGCTGAGGATGTCAGGGGGTGTGGTTGGAGATAAAAAATAAATAAATGATGGGATATGTAAGGATGATGTTCTGAAGGAACTGGATTAATGTCTACTCTAATGCGAGGAGAGAGGAAGAGGTGAGAGGTTGTGAGAAAGCTTTACACCAGCCCAACCCACGGACCTGCCCAGAAACACTACAAAAATCAGTTCAGCCTATCAAAAGCACATTCCATTCAGGACTGACTTCCTTCTGCGAGAGGCGGGTTCACGTGTTGGTAGCTCAGTTGGTAGAGCATGGCGCTTGTAACGCGAGGGTAGTGGGTTCGAGTCCTGGGGCAACCCATACATAAAATGAGGGGGCGCTAACAATGGAAAAAAAGCCCATTGATTGTCTATTACCAGAATGCTAACAATTTGCACAGGTAATAGCCAAATCACATAGATGCTGTTAGCTAAACGCTAACGAGCGAAAACTAACCAACTAATTGCAAAGACGGGCAAATCCAGCTCAAGTTATACAAGCATAGCTAGTAGCTACCCAATGTAATTTTCGGTGAGTGTGGATACTTACAAGCGAAAGTGAACGAGAGAAATTGTGCAAATGAACAAAGTTGCGATTCATGGTTTTCTGAAGGAAGAGCGGCATGTGTACACAGAGCAGATGGGAGAAGAACGGAGGAGGAAAAAAAACAGTAGTAGAAGGCACAGGGAAAAAATGTCAGCTGTACAGAACTCATCCAGAACTCTGACTTCTGGCAGAAATATATATATACTGCTCAAAAAAATAAAGGGAACACTTAAACAACACATCCTAGATCTGAATGAAAGAAATAATCTTATTAAATACTTTTTTCTTTACATAGTTGAATGTGCTGACAACAAAATCACACAAAAATAATCAATGGAAATCCAATTTATCAACCCATGGCGGTCTGGATTTGGAGTCACACTCAAAATTAAAGTGGAAAACCACACTACAGGCTGATCCAACTTCGATGTAATTTCCTTAAAACAAGTCAAAATGAGGCTCAGTAGTGTGTGTGGCCTCCACGTGCCTGTATGACCTCCCTACAACGCCTGGGCATGCTCCTGATGAGGTGGTGGATGGTCTCCTGAGGGATCTCCTCCCAGACCTGGACTAAAGCATCCGCCAACTCCTGGACAGTCTGTGGTGCAACGTGGCGTTGGTGGATGGAGCGAGACATGATGTCCCAGATGTGCTCAATTGGATTCAGGTCTGGGGAACGGGCGGGCCAGTCCATAGCATCAATGCCTTCCTCTTGCAGGAACTGCTGACACACTCCAGCCACATGAGGTCTAGCATTGTCTTGCATTAGGAGGAACCCAGGGCCAACCGCACCAGCATATGGTCTCACAAGGGGTCTGAGGATCTTATCTCGGTACCTAATGGCAGTCAGGCTACCTCTGGCGAGCACATGGAGGGCTGTGCGGCCCCCCAAAGAAATGCCACCCCACACCATGACTGACCCACCGCCAAACCGGTCATGCTGGAGGATGTTGCAGGCAGCAGAACGTTCTCCAAGGCGTCTCCAGACTCTGTCACGTCTGTCACGTGCTCAGTGTGAACCTGCTTTCATCTGTGAAGAGCACAGGGCGCCAGTGGCGAATTTGCCAATCTTGGTGTTCTCTGGCAAATGCCAAACGTCCTGCACGGTGTTGGGCTGTAAGCACAACCCCCACCTGTGGACGTCGGGCCCTTACCACCCTCATGGAGTCTGTTTCTGACCGTTTGAGCAGACACATGCACATTTGTGGCCTGCTGGAGGTCATTTTGCAGGGCTCTGGCAGTGCTCCTCCTGCTCCTCCTTGCACAAAGGCAGAGGTAGCGGTCCTGCTGCTGGGTTGTTGCCCTCCTACGGCCTCCTCCACGTCTCCTGATGTACTGGCCTGTCTCCTGGTAGCGCCTACATGCTCTGGACACTACGCTGACAGACACAGCAAACCTTGCCACAGCTCGCATTGATGTGCCATCCTGGATGAGCTGCACTACCTGAGCCACTTGTGTGGGTTGTAGACTCCGTCTCATGCTACCACTAGAGTGAAAGCACCGCCAGCATTCAAAAGTGACCAAAACATCAGCCAGGAAGCATAGGAACTGAGAAGTGGTCTGTGGTCTCCACCTGCAGAACCACTCCTTTATTGGGGGTGTCTTGCTTATTGACTATTATTTCCACCTGTTGTCTATTCCATTTGCACAACAGCATGTGAAATTTATTGTCAATCAGTGTTGCTTCCTAAGTGGACAGTTTGATTTCACAGAAGTGTGATTGACTTGTAGTTACATTGTGTTGTTTAAGTGTTCCCTTTATTTTTTTGAGCAGTATATATTTATTTAACCTTTATTTAACTAGGCAAGTCAGTTAATAACAAATTCTTATTTACAATGACGGCCTACCACGGCCAAACCCTCCCCTAACCCGGACGACGTTGGGCCAATTGTGTGCCACCCTTTGGGACTTCCGATCACGGCCGGTTGTGATACAGCCCGGGATCAAACCAGGGGCTGTAGTGACACCTTAGACCACTGCGCCACTCAGTAACTTCATCACCTCATGTGCGTTTCACAATAAAGACTCACCAATAGATAGATATAGACTGCTATGGACTCACCAGCTCCTGCTTTCTCCCGTTATGCTATTTACAAACAAACACGCGACTGGCTCAACTGGGAAATACGGTAAGGTGAAATGAAGAACGCAATCTGCTTCATCTCCTAACGTATTGCACAAGTTGACTGCTGGTATTTACTTAAAATGTAGCTACAAATCTGAACATTACTTGAAAACATTCTAATAAATAGTTTTGACGGTATTGAAAAACCATCCCATGGCTTTTTCCCCAATACCCCGGGTATACGGTATAACACCCAAGACTAGAGACTAGAGACTAGAAGCAGCCTTCGTTTACTGCTCTCTCCCCCTCTCTCTAGACAGGGGGATGAGGAGTCCTGACATCTGCAGGGGAGGACAGAACCCCAGACAGGTTTTCCCCCTCTTTCGCTTTCTACCATGGCGCTCTTTCAGGGATCCAGATTGTATCATGTCAATGCCTAAATAGGACAGATGTGCAGGAGAAATGAGCTGGACAGAGAGACAGAGGGAAAGATAGAAAGCCTTGCAAACATCAAAGGTGATGTTGCTGACGCATATTGTGTTCACCCCCTCTCTTTCCCTCCCTCCCTCCCTCGGTTCTCTCACTCTGTCTGGATAGAATTCTTGATGCTGGGGATCATCCATATAAAGCCATGGAAACATTTAGTAGAAGTGCCAGAGGTAACTGGGCAGCATGTTAAAGTGCCACTCTTGGTGAGAGAGTGACAGTCTAACTACACGCCCTAATATGGAAATAATGCCATGTCATCCTCTGGCTTCTTCATCAGCTTCTTGTAGGAAATGTATATTGGATCTTATCAAATAAACACAGCATCAGAAATATGGACCCACATTGACAATTGCCAAGATGCGAACAGTATCCATAAGCCTGCAGACTACATCACCATGGCACACCTAGGACTGGCACAATTACCGTATAACAGTGCATGGATGAAGACCGTCATAACAATTTATTTTTTGTTCAACAAACTGACTGAAGATGTGATGGCCGGGCATTCGTGTGGTTGAGTCTGTTTCTGCGGTAACATGGACTCTTAACAACGTGATGAAACTTTGTTGCTCCTTGTGGAAACAAGGAAGGTGTTGTAGCAAACAAGTCTTCAGTTGCCTATGCAACAGCAGCACACATCGAAATAGAATGAATAGAACAGGCTTGGAACCGCTAACCCTGGCAATTTGACTGGTAAACTCATGAGTACACTCGCAATGGCTACCTGGTATTGTGATGCACTAATTTCCATGGTAATGTGTACTGAACAAAAATATAAATACGCAACATGTAACAATTTCAACGATTTTACTGAGTTACAGTTTATATAAGAACATCAGTCAATTTAAATAAATTCAATAGGCCCTAATCTATGGATTTCACATGACTGGGAATATAGATATGCATCTGTTGGTCACAGATACCTTAAAAAAAAGGTAGGCGTTTTGCCTCATGCAGTGCGACACATCTCTTTCGCATAGAGTTGATCAGGCTGTTGATTGTGGCCTGTGGAATGTTGTCCTACTCCTCTTCAATGACTGTGTGAAGTTTCTGGATATTGGCGGGAACTGGAACACGCTGTCTTACACGTTGATCCAGAGCATCCCAAATGTGCTCAGCGGGTGACATGTCTGGTGAGTATGCAGGCCATGGAAGAACTGGGACATTTTCAGCTTCCAAGAACTGTGTACAGATCCTTGCGACATGGGACCGTGCATTATCATGCTGAAACATGAGGTGATGAATGGCAAGACAATGGGCCACAGGATCTCGTCACGTCTCTCTCTGTGCATTCAAACTGCCATCGATAAAATGCAATTGTGTTTGTTCTCCGTATCTTATGCCTGCCCATACCATATCTCCACCGCCACCACGAGGCACTCTGTTCACAACGTTGACATCAGCAAACCGCTCACCCACATGACGCCATACACGTGGTCTGCGGTTGAGAGGCCGGTTGGAAGTACTGCCAAGTTCTCTAAAACAATGTTGCTTATGGTAGAGAAATGAACATTAATTCTCTGGCAACAGGTCTGGTGGACATTTCTGCAGTAAGCATGCCAATTGCACACTCCCTCAAAACTTAAGACATCTGTGTCATTGTGTTGTGTGACAAAACTGTGGCCTTTTATTGTCCCCAGCACAAGGTGCACCTGTGTAATGATAATTCTGTTTAATCAGCTTTTTAATATGCCACACCTTTCAGGTGGATGGATTATCTTGGCAAATGAGAAATACTAATAGGGATAAACAAATTTGTGCACACAATTTGAGAGAAATAAGCATTTTGTGCGTATGGAACATTTCGGGGATCTTTTATGTCAGCTCATGAAACATGGGACCAAAACTTTACATGTTGCATTTATATTGTTGTTCAGTGTAGAATGTTAATTCAAATGATGCAGATTTGGCTCATGCAATGGAATATTTGGTAATGTCAGTTGAGTTGAATCAATAAATAACAGCACATATTAATGGGAACACTTCCTGCTTTGCTCCTCGCAATGGCCGCCAGTCCACCCATTATGCTATCACAGACTTGAATTGGGACGCCAGTTCTCTTCATTCTATTTCTATGACAACAAAATGTGCGTAAAAAAATAATAATTACACTGACCGCAGTCATTTGGCGGGCCAATTATGTCATCCAAAATTCCCTGACCATCACAGCCCTAGGTACACCACACTTACCAAAACCTTCAATATCTAGGTTTTGTTCGACCACCAGGTCTAGAAGACTGTCGCCCTTGGCACTCGAAGTGGTGATCTTCCGCCCATCGCGGTTGATGAAATAGACAGTCACCTTCTCCTCTGACCTAGAGTAGGATAGAGAAAGTGAATGGAGACAATGAGAGAGAGAGAGAACCAGGGTTCTTTTCAGGTGAGCCAAGAATAACATAATACAAAACCATCACAGGATAAAAACATTTTGGCTTGCCTTTGAACCCAACTAAAAATGAGTTTGCATGACGTATGTTAGCATTGCCAGGATATTTTGTTACCTTTGAAGTCTCAAAAGGTAACAAAGTATGCAGGTAATGCACTGGCGTAACGTAGTTTCACTGGAACCCGACAGTCACTCAAAGTATAGACTACCAATCGCTGTCAAAGATCCTGAAATGTTGACGTTTATGCAGCTGCATGCCTATTGAATTGATGATAGGCTTTCTGTGGTGCCAGGGCAATGGATAAATGTTTATTGGTAGGCCTATTAATGGCAAATAATAGTCAGTCCACCCTCAAAACACTAGCTTACTGTATTTAGCTGCTATTTATAAACTTTTTATAAAAATTACACATCAAATAGCCTAACAATGAGGAAAAGAGTAGTCGGCTTGAGGATAAATTCAGCCACTATTTATTGTTGAACTTACAGCCTACACAAATGGCCTGGAATATTCAAGGTAAATTTAATGAAATCTAATTAAATCCAATTTGGGAGACTCCCCTGGTCTCCTGAAGTCCTCATTTTTTGTGTGTAAATGTTTTCACCATGGCCTGAATGTCCAGGTTGCTGGACCGATTGTTTTCTATACCGAGTATTGCCAACCCAGACAGTCTTTCCTGAGACACTGTGTATAACACTCAGTGGCCTGTTTATTAGGTATTAGGCTCAGGGAAATGTTTCGCTCCTACAGACAGTCACGTGGCCATGGCTTGCTATATAAAGCAGGCAAACAGGAACATTAGGATGGGCAAAACGAGTGACTTTGAATGTGGTATGATCGCCGGTGCCAGGCGCACCAGTTCCAGTATCTCAGAAATGGATGGCCTTCTGGGATTTTCACACACGACAGTGTCTAGGGTTTACCAAGAATGGTACACAAAGAAAAAATATCCAGTCAGCAGCAGTCCTGTGGGCGAAAACAGCTAGTTGATGAGAGGTTGAAGGAGAAAGGCAATAATTGTGCAAGCTAACAGGCGGGCCACAAACAGGCAAATAACGGCGCAGTACAACTGTGGTGTGCAGAGCAGAATCTCGGAACGCAAAACTTGTCGGTCCTTGTCACAGATGGGCTATTGTCATGACACCTATGGAAGGTGGCGCCCCTCCTCGCCCGGGCGGCGCTCGGCGGTCGTCGTCGCCGGCCTACTAGCTACCATCGATTTATGTTTCACGTTCTGTTAGTTAGGCCTAGGTTAGTTGCGCACCTGTTTTGTGTTAGTTGTTAGTGGGGAAGGGTATTTAGGCTAGCTAGTAGGTTTGTTGTTTGTGCGGGATTGTTCATTTGTCAGGGTGTGTTTTGTTATGAGGTTCTGTATTTTGCCTTTTGGAGTTACTGGTTACGTTCTTTTAAGGGTGGTGCGTTTCTTTCTGCACACCTTGCACTCCATCCCTTTGCATATTTTCCGTGTGGATATTTTATTAAATTAATTCACGGAATCATTCTGTCTCCTGCGCCTGACTCTCCTGAATCCACAAGCCACCCGTTGGGACAGCTATTGCAGCAGACGACCACACCGGGTTCCACTTCTATCAGCTAAAAACAAAAATAAGCGGCTCCACGTGATCACCAACACTGGAAAATTGAGGAGTGGAAAAACATTGCCTGGTCCAATGAATTCCGGTTCCTGTGGCGTCATGCTGATAGCGGTCAGTATTTGGCGTAAGCAGCATGAGTCCATGGTCCCATCCTGTCTGGTGTCAACGGTACAGGCTGGTGGTGTTCTTAGTTTTAAATTTTTTGAAAGGGGCATGCTTATTTAAGATGGTGAGTAAATTATTTTAAAGAACGACCATGCATCCTCAACTGACGGGATGAGGTCAATATCTTTCCAGGATACCTGGGTCAGGTCGATTAGAAAGGCCTGCTCGCAGAAGTGTTTTAGGGAGCGTTTGACAGTGATGAGGGGTGGTCGTTTGACCGCGGACCCATAGCGGATGCAGGCAATGAGGCAGTGATCGCTGAGATCCTGATTGAAAACAGCAGAGGTGTATTTGGAGGGCAGTTGGTCAGGATAATATCTATGAGGGCGCCCATGTTTACAGATTTAGGGTTGTACCTGGTGGTTTCCTTGATAATTTGTGTGAGATTGAGGGCATCTAGCTTAGATTGTAGGACTGCTAGGGTGTTAAGCATATCCCAGTTTAGGTCACCGAACGATGAGACAGCATATAGGGAGGTCAGAGACCTGGCAGTGTGGTGCCAGGAAAACCTACCCTTCAACGTGATCAAGACAAAGGAGATGATCGTGGACTACCGGAAAAGTAGGTCCAAGCACGCCCCCATTCTCATCGATGGGGCTGTAGTGGAGCAGGTTGAGAGCTTGTCCACGTCACCAACGAACTATCATGGTCCAAACACACTAAGACAGTTGTGAAGAGGGCACGACAACGCCTATTCCCCCTCGGGAGATTGAAAAGATGTGGCATGGGTCCTCAAAAAGTTCTACAGCTGCACCATCGCAACTGCTCGGCCTCCAACCGCAAGGCACTACAGAGGGTAGTGTGTACGCCACAGTACATCACTGGGGCCAAGCTTCCTGCCATCCAGGACCTCTCTACAGTACCATGCGGTGTCAGAGGAAGGCCCTAAAAAGTCTCCAGCCACCCTAGTCATATACTGTTCTCTCTGCTACCACACGACAAGCGGTACCGGAGTGCACAGTCTAGGTCCAAAAGGCTTCTTAACAGCATCTACCCCCAAGCCATAAGACTCCTGAACAGCTAATCAAATGGCTACACGGACTATTTGCATTGACTCCCCCCCCCCACCATTTTTAAGCTGCTGCTACTCTCGGTTTATTATCACTTTACCTCTACCTACATGTACATATTACCTCAATTACTTTGACTAACCTGTGCCCCTGCAAATTGACTCTGTACTGGTACCCCCTGCATATAGCCTCGTTACAGTTATTTTATTGTTGCTCTTTAATTATATTTAAAAAAAATTTAAAACATATTTTTTATTTACCGTAAATTCCGGACTATAAGCCGCAACTTTTTTCCCACGCTTTGAACCTTGCGGCTTAAACAATGACGCGGCTAATATATGGATTTTTCCCGCTTTCAAATTTGTGGGTCCTGACAGCGTGGAGCATTGTCAAAAAATCCACTATCATCAACGGGTTTCGAAAGGCTGGACTGCTGCGTGTTGAAGAGGGCTCAGCGGGGGATTTGCCTCCGGATGAGAGTGACGAGAGCGACAATGAAAACGATCCAATATCGGATGAAGCAATTCTGAGGCTATTCAACTCCGACACCGAAGGAGATGACTTCAGTGGTTTCAGTGCACAGGAGGAGGAAGATAGTGACCAATGACTTTCTTGGTAGGCTACTGTTCACTGCTAATTTTAAGTTTTTGGTTACAAGCCGTGTTTCGTTAAAGCCTATTTTTTTTTTTTTTACAAGCCGTGTTTCGTTAAAGCCTGTGTAAAGTTAATTTGTTTCAATGTACCGGTAGGCACCTGCGGCTTATAGACATGTGCGGCTTATTTATGTTCAAAATAATATATATTTTTAAATTCAATGGGTGCTGCTTATATTCAGGTGCGCTCAATAGTCCGGAAATTACGGTATTTCTTACAGCAGTTTATTTTAGTAAATACATTCTTAACACTTATTTTTCTTAACTACACTGTTGGTTAATGGCTTGTAATGTAAGCATTTCACTGTAAAGTCTACACCTGTTGTATTCGGCGCATGTGACAAATACAATTTGATTTGATACATGCCAATATACACTGAGTGTACAAACATTAAGAACACCTTCCTAATATTGAGTTGCACCCCCTCATGGACTCTACAAGGTGTCGAATGCGTTCCACAGGGATGCTGGCCCATGTTAACGCCAATGCTTCCGACAGTGTGTCAAGTTGGCTCGATATCCTTTGGGTGGTGGACCATCCTTGATACACACAGGAAACTAATCAGGATGAAAAACCCTGCAGTGTTTTTGACAGAAACAGGTGCACCTGGCACCTACTCCATACCCCATTCAAAATGTACTTAAATATTTTGTCTTGCCCATTCACCCTCTGAATGGTACAAATACACAATCCATGTCTCAATAATCTCAAGGCTTAAAAATAATTTTTTAACCAGACTCCTCCCCTTCATCTACACTGATTGAAGTGGATTTAACATGTGACATCAATGAGGGATCATACCTTTCACCTGGTCAGTCTGTCATGGAAAGAGCAGGTGTTCATAATATTTTGTACACATAGTGTATACGCGAAATAAGGGACTGTTGATATTGCAACCACAGAACTCAAACGCCAGTTCACCAGTATGAACAAAATCTATTGTATTGTTCAAGCCCTCAAGAACTGTCCGCTAAAGATGATCTGTTTGAATCTGTCCAGTATCCAGACTACCTGTCCCCAGAGCTTCCTATACAGTTAAGCTTGTTTCGTAATGTGTTGAGGCCGGCCATTAAGGAGAATGAGAGGCTCAATTAAAGATGTTGTGGAATTTGTATTTGAAGCACCCTTCTGCCAAGTTTCCCTGATGTTGCTACAACAATCAAGTTGTTTTTACCGTCCCTGTAACTGTCACTTCTGCGGAGAGATCATTTTCTAAACTAAAACCTTGAACTCATAAAAACCTACCTAAGAAGCATTAGGGTCTCAGTCTGATATGGGCTTTTGAACACCTGAGTAAACTCCACTCACTGCACGGGCGCCATCAAGGCATTTGTTCACCGATACCCTTTTAAACATCAGTAGGGCCTACCGAGTGGCATCGCAGCGCTAGCTGTGCCACTACAGATTCTGGGTTCGAGTTCAGGCTCTGTCACAGCCGGCCGCGACCGGGAGACCCATGGGGCGCGGCCAGGGGCGAAAATCTGACATCAACTTTGGAGGGGACAATTACATTACATTTTCTCAAGAGCAATTCCTGAGGGGGACACCAAAAGTAGTGCTGTAACACATAGCCTACGTGGTAATATGTTAAATGTATATTGAGGAACCATAATTACTACTACTGGATAATTGATAGGTACAGTAGTTAACAGAAGGGTTGTCCCAACTTGTTCAAATGTTTAAATCATCATCATAATACTACTACTAATAATAGTTATAGCAGTGTTCCTTATCAGTCCAGTATGTCTGCAGGTATTTGTATTTACAACCAGCAATACCAAGAAAGGCCAGTAGGTGGCAATGGTACTGTACACTGTATGGGTGCAGTTTTCGTAAATACAATGAACATGGTGTGATCTCGTCTAAAATAATCTCCATTGAGTAACATCACAAAGTTGTTCTCCGTATTGAATTGACCTTTTAATTTTACTTTTTCTGATACATTTATAAAGTCATTAAATATGTGCCACTGGCCTGAGTCTACTACAATAGCTTTACAAGAACAAAAAGCTAAAAATAAGTACAGTTCTAAAAGCAAAATAACTACTTCAATGAATAACCCAAATAAATCAACCAAAATATCCTTCAGTCTGTGTCTCAACTCTTCAAACAGCAGCTATGGACAAGTATGTCACACAAAGTATGCAATTTTAAATAAAATAACATGAAATAAATAATTAGTAAGTGTACTGTCATGTACTAAAAACTGAAAACTACTAAACAAAAGAAGAAATATCATACTATACACCAGGGGTTCTCAAACAGGGGTCCATGGAGCCCTAGGGGTCCCTGGTGTAATTGCAAGGGGTCCGTGAAATAAAAAAGTGTAATGAACGTATTCAGTACCACAAGGTTTCCAGTAACTTTACATATAATATAGAGGGGGTGGAGGTCTCTGAGGACCGCTCAAAACCTTGCCTGCCTTGCCTCAAAATATGCAGGGGTTCTAGTACCCCTCACTGCTATACATACTACTGAACAAAAGAACCGAACATATGTTTGCGGGTTTCAATGGATCCAACAAATTGCTGGCAGATATTTTCCCTCTTGAGACTGTCCAGCCTGTCTTTATGTACATTACAGACAACTACGCCGTTCAGTCTCTCTTGGCCCATGCTAGCCCGTAGCCAAGTCTTTAACCTGTGGAGTGCACTGAAACTCCTCTCAGCCTCACCTGAAGACACTGGCACCACAAACAAAATTCTGATCAGCACCTCAACTTGGTCAAACAACCCCCGCACCTCCACTGGAAGCCTCCCGAGGACCTCTGCTGCCTCTCCACTGCTGCTACAGGGGTATTTGTTGTGAAAGAGAGGGATCTGCACTGAAAGAGAATCTATGTTCAGCTCTGGGTACTGATCTAGAGACTCATCCAACTCCCCCGTGAGAAGCGCTCTTTCCAACTTTTGCAGGACGTTTAGACTGTCCTGGTCAAAACGGTCGCCAAATTGAACCTCCACACCATCCAACACTTAAAAAAATTCTGCCCTATAGTGATCCACTGCTTTGCCAGCAAATCGTCTTGAGTGCGTCTCAATGGATTCAATAGAGTCAATCAA